>NW_006159800.1:307827-346134 GCF_000334495.1 Tupaia belangeri chinensis
TTTTCTTTCTTTATTTCTTTCTAATTCACTGAGAATAAATAAAAATGGGGTCCATCAAGTGGTGTGGTGGTTAAGGTGCTGGAATCCCACATAACTGATTGTGTTCAAGTCCAAGACCTGAAGGCTTGCTTTCCCACATTACCTCTGTGTGTGTGTGTGCACTTGCGTGTGCACATTTGTGTGTGTGTGTCTCTCTCTGGTGAGTGCATGTGTCCTATAGCAAACTGAAAGGTAATAATAATAAAAAAAAAAAGTAAAATTAAAAAAAAAAAACTTTTCAAAAGAAAAGGGTAGTTTATTAAAAGTGAAAGTATGCTTCTGAGACATAGGAATGGGCCCGAGTTGACAGAGAAAGAGTGGGCCAAAAGGCTCTGGCAGTTGTATTCAGGTCATGTTGGTTGATCATTGGCCAGGACCACCGATTGTTTTCACCTCATTGGCTCTGTCAAGTGTGGCTGAGCCCACTGATTTCTCATTGGTTATGTCAAATGTGGCTTAATCAGCAAGACATGCCCCACTAATCTCTTGCCTACATTACCTTTCGCAGGGAATTTTCTGCCTTGATTAAGGTTTTTTTCTAAATAACCACGTAGGCAGATGTTCCAACCTCCTTACCTGCTTCTATTTGCTAGCTTTCTCCTGTCTCATTTTCCTCAAGCTGCATGATTCCCATAAATCTTTTTGGAAAGTTGAAAGGGAACTTTCTATCTTCTGTAATTGCTTCATGCTGGAAAGGGTATAGGCCCTACCTATTGGAGATCATAGGACTCTCTCCCTACCTGATCTAGGTGGGAGAGCAGGGACAGGGCAAGTCATTGAGATAGTACCGGACATATCATTGAGAGGCTGGTGTTGAATGACTTGCAGTAGGATTCAGTGGAAGTCCCAAGGAGTTGATTTCATTTGCAATTTTTTTTGCTTGTTTGTGTTTTATTTATTATTTTTTGAGAGATTTTTGCCATAGGGCACATGTGCTCACCAGAAAGACAAAGAGAGACAGAAAGACAGAAAGCAAGAAATCACGCCCTATGGGGGATGGCCATGCTGCAATCCCTTCTTCTCCATTCTACTCTTGGGATCTTGGGCATACCTGGCTTGAGTTTAAGCCACCAGGTCCAGGACTCAAACTGTGGTCAGCTACATGGAAGTCCAGTGACATACCCATTATGCCAATTCCAGGTCGCATCATTTGCAATTTTATAGCTTCCATAATGTCCAGAGTAAATATTTTTTAGAAACAGAAGAATTAAAGAAAAATGCAATAACACAATAGGAAACCACATCACTGCCATCAGGTTGATGAGAATTAGAAGGGCAGTGATGGTACTGTCTATACAATTTGGAAAACTGAGGACATTCATACAATGCTGGTGGTAGGGAACTATGGAAGAGCCATTCTAGAGTGCACTGTGCTACTTGTGGTTGGAACTTATAGTCCAGCAATTTTATTTCTGAAAATAAATACTGACTATGCACAGGAAGTCTACAAAGAAACTTGAACAAAAGTATTTATTAAAACATCGTGTTTGTGGAAAGCTGAAAGTAATCTGGTGATTGGATAATTAATATATGTTAATTATAAGGAGTGATGTGGAATATCATGCATCAATTAGAAACAATAAGCTGAATTTACATGGTGCTACATTGATCCTTCAAAAACACAATGATGGAGGAGAAATGAGAAACAGAAGATGTCCTAAAGTGAACATCATTTAGCTGAATTAAAATGGAATACAAGGGTCTTCTTTGTAGCCCAGTTGTTAAGAGAACCGGAATCCACATGACTGACTGCAGGTTTAATCCCAGACCATATGATTTCAGAAACTTGCTGGAGATGTGTGCTTAGATGCTACTAATCCTGAAAGGATGAAGAAATTGAAGAGAAGTATTATGAAGTGACCATACCCCTTTGGGATGTGCTTACTTTCTCTCTGCCTCTGCCCCTCTGTCAATTAAAAAAATAATACATGTCATTTGGCAAGGAATGTGTGTCCATAGACATAAGTTAAACATATTCAGTGTAATTGTAGTGGTGGAGAAATAGAAATGGTCAGAGAAGAAGATAGAAATTTCAAGACAGTTATGTGACGTGGTCAAGTTAAGATTATGTACCATAGATTGAGAAATAATATGAGGTAAACTTTCTGCGTCTGAAAGAACAAATGTTAAACTCATAAATATTGTACGGTATTTTATTAGATTAGGGATATATTACATGAACTATAAGATGGGTGGGCAAGTAAGGAACTTTGTCCTTACTATATATAGCCCCAATCACTGCCCAGAGAGGGCTGTTAGAGCAGAGTCCTCACTAGCCCACAGTGCTGTCCCAGTCATGGCTCCATTGCATGCCACTGGATTGCCTCACTCCTGCTCTCAAGCTAAGCTCTTGTGTTGACCCAGTGCCTCTCTGCCTCTATGTCTGCTGCACCTGCTGCTGCTGACATTCTGGTTGTATAACAGAGATTCAGATGTCCTAGTGATCATTTGATTGCTGTGACCTACCACCCTGAAACATCTGTGCTCATGTGGAACATTTTTTTCTTGACAAGCGAGGACGGAGGTTGTAGAACACCTTCCAGGTAGTGCCACTCAGACAAGACCTGCTCTTTGGACCAATCTGAAAATTCATTATTACTTTAAAGTTGTAACATGAATGTACTTGTATGAGGCTTGGTCGTTATTGTATAATCTGTGGTCAGTGTGGAAAGGTGGTGCTGATGGCAGAGTAAAATCTAATATCTAGAGGGCTTGCACATGTGGTCTGGATGACAGTGCTCTTATGCTTATTAAAAAGCAATTTTGTAGCCATGGAAGCTTATGGTATAATCCAGGATGAAATCATTTAAGATAAAAGAGTTCTGAAAAATATCATACATGGGTTCCCTGAGAATGAGCAGGACCTCCGTCTGAGTAGGGATCATCAGCAATCTTCTCTGCCATGAGGAATTGTAAAAACTGAGGAAAGCATGTTCACTTTAACATCTTCCAGCATACTATACTTAGCTATAACTTGACAAGGATGTAGTCTTTGCAGTATTGCAATAAGCAATATTTTACCAAATATTATGTCAAACTGTTAATTTTATCAAATCTCCCATCTTGTCCTCATGGTGCTACCCTAGCACATTGCATGCACTTTAATCTTTTAAAAGTATGTTAAGTATGTTTATTTTATTCTTGATTGTGTGTGTCTATGCTTACAAAAAGGAGAGAGAGAGAGAGAGGGAGAAAGAGAGAGAAAAAGCTTGACAGGGTCTCTTCACACTGAAATCCCCTTTCTCTATCCCTTCTTCACACTGAAATCCCCTTTCAGTATCTTGATTACACATACATTTGGAGTGTATTCAAGTCAGCCATGTATAGCTTCTGGCTCTACAGTTCAGTTTGCTATTAACTGCACAACCAGACAGAGCCATGCATGTTCATTTTCACTGAGAAGAGGGTTCTGTTCATGTGAGGCATTCAAAGTGGTACAGATTTTCCTTTCAAATAAACAGCAATTCTACTAGCTGACAAAATAAATGTGTGAAAATATGTAAACATAAATATGTTCTCCAGAATGTCTCTTATAAGAAACTTTATTTCTAGCTGAGATGGAGCAGCAGAAAACACATTGACCTTTCCACTTGAATTGATGAAAACAGTAAACTTTGAAAAAAAGATTTGAAACATTGCTTTTTGAGACATTGGCCATCAGGCCATGAAAGACGGTAATCACAAAGAGATAAAAAAAAAAGAACAAATCATACAAATATTCTGACCATCCCAACTCACAGTATTTTTGGAGTTTCTAGATGAGCCAAGGAAGGCATTCCCAGGCAGAGTTCAAAGGTTTTGCAAGTTGAGGAAACAGGACTAAGAGTCCAGGAGATCAAACTGTCTTCAGTTGATAAGACAAAGCTCCAGTGAAGAGAGAGCTGCACAGAGAACTCTGAACAGCTGGAGAGGCTCCCCTTTGAGACCTCAGCAGAGAACTGTTTGGTATGTGTATGAGAAAACTGCCTATGGCTGGGAAAGAACCAGTGTCCAGTTATTACACAGGTCTGATACAAGTGCCTTTCCTCACCAGGCTAACTGAAAAATTGCACAATTCAGACTAAGGGTACATAGAAGCATGATGGGAACAAGGTGACAGAGTTAGGCACCCATGGAGTAAATTTAAGATGGCATTAATTCTCATTCATAAAGATTCAGGACTGGCACGAAAGAGCAGGTGCTTCCTTAAATTGTGCACCCCACTGCTCCACAATTAAGTGGGCACTTCTGACAGGCAAGTACTTACATAGCTCAAGCACCAGTGCCTTCCTGTATTTGCATGCTGGATGCTTCACTTGTCTTACCCTTTCCATAGCTCTACTCAGAAAATAGGAATAATTTATCACAGACTAACCACAGCTTTTGTCCTTCTTTAAAAAAATCTTAAAAGAAAAATCCAAATGGATCAACCTATTTCTATTTCCAAATAATTTAACTGTGTTCCAGATCAAAGCTCAAGAATATTTATAGAAACATGAACATACTAGTACCCAGCCAAAGAGGTAAAATTCACAATATCTGGCAATGTCGAGAATCAGGAAAATGTAATCCATATTGAAGAACAAACCCAACCCCAAACTGACACATATGTTAGAATATCAGAGAAGGGTATTAAAGCAATGATTAGAATTGTATTCCATATATTGAAAAGTTAAGTGGAGACACAGAAGTTATAGAAAAACCCATAGCAGCAATATGAACTGTTAAAAATGAAGCATGGTGGGAACCAACAGGTGGCATGGTGGTTAAGGAGCTAGACACTCCCACATGGCTGACCACGGTTCAAGTCCCAGACCTGGCAGCTTGCTGTCTCTCTCTCTCTCTCTCATCAAATTAAAATAAAATTAGTAAATTAATAAATAAAATTAAATTAAATGATTCTTTAAAATATTTCATATTCTTCTAAAAAATGACACATAGAGGGAAAAAATTGAAAAGTAATTCACTGAGCTGTGGAATGTAGTCAATAGTCAAATGGCCTAACGTTCATGTAATTTGAATCAATGAAGTATGTGAAAGAACAAAATGTTAAGAAACAATAGCTGAAAATTTCCATTTCCAGATTTCATGAAACTATAAATGTTAAGACTTGATAAGCCAAAAATCTGTGATTACAAGAATGATCAAAAACATACCAAAGTGCATCATAATCAGACTACCCAATAAATATGACAAAGGAAAATTATTAAAGGAACTGTGGGGCAAGGCAGTGAGATAAGATCCATAACAAACAGAGAGAAAAAGATATAGATGACAGTAGCTTTCTGATCAGAAGCCAGACATGTAGGAAAACACTGGGGCAATATCCTTACTTGTCTGCTATTGTGTTGCTAACAGAAATACCTGGGCCTATGTGAACTTATGAGACTAGTGATTTAGTATGACAGTTGTAGTAGCTGGGAAGACCAAAGGATCCAATATGGTAGAAGGCAGAACTCATGGCAGAGGATAGCACAAGTCTGCATCCATGTGGATTTCTCCCTGCCATTCCTGTCTCATTCTTTTTACATTCCAATCCACCAGATCTCAATGACAGGGTCTGACCATAGAGACATTATCATACCTAAAGGCCTAACTCTGGGACACCCAGAAGGAATTAAGTTTTCACTTAATACCTTAATACAGTCAAGTCACAACATGCAAATTTCAGGGGAACATTTAATTACTTCCCACTAAGATCAAATTTCAAAATATGAAACTTTGGGGGACAAATCATTATCCGAACCATTAAGAGTGGTAAATGAAAAAGAAAAGAAAAGAAAAAAGAAAAACTTAGTGGACTACAGTTTCATAGTAGCAAAAGTATCTTTTAAAAACAAAAGAGTAATAAATTTTTTCAGACGTACAAAATTGAAAGAGTTCATTGTCATTTCACCTATACTAAATGGAATGTTGAAAGAGATCTCTTTTTATGGCCAATAAGTACATGTAAAGATGTTTAACAGTGTTAGTCATGAGAAAAGTACAAATTACATGCTCAGTGAAATACCACTTCATGTGTATTAGAATGGTTAAAATCTGATAGCATCTAGTGTTGTCAAGCATGTAGTAGACCACTCAGACACTGCCAACGGGAAAATACAGTGATACAGCCACTTTCAGATATAGGTCGGTGGTCGGTAGGTTTATTTGTTTTTTTGTTTTTTTTTTTTTTTTTGAGAGGCTTTTGTGATAGGGCGCGTGCGCTCACCAGACAGACAGAGAGACAGAGAGCCAGAAAGCGAGAAATCACCCCCCAGAGGGGATGGTCACGCCACAATCCCTTCTCCTCCATTCTCCTCTCAGTTTCTGGGGAATGCACTCACACACGCCCGGCGTGAGTTTTAAGCCACTGGGTCCGGGACGCGAACTGCGGTCGACTACATGGGAGTCCAGCGACATAGCCATTATGCTAACTGCTGGTCCCTAGGTTGATACATTTCTACAAAACAATATTCATCTATCAGAAGGTCTAGCCATTTCAGTCCTAGATATTTGCCAAAGAGAAAAGAAATAAGGCATTCATTAGTACAAAGACTTGCACACAGATATTCATAGCAATAGGAATGTTTTTTCCAGGTTTTTGGCATAGGGCACATGCATGCTCGCTGGAGTGACAGAGAGAGGGAAAGTGAGAAATCACCCCTGGAAGGGATGACCACAGAGCAATTGTCTTCCATTCTCCTTTTAGGATTTTGGGCATTTACACACAAGCACTCAGTGAGTTTTTCAAGCTGTGGGGTCTGGGACTAGAACAGTGCAGATGATTATGTGAGAGTCCATTACCTTAACCAACTGGTCACCTGCTGGCTCCATAGCAACTTTATTTTTGACAGACCAAAACTGGAAATAACCCAATGCATGTCAAAAGTTAACACATAAAGAAAATGTGTAATATACCTATGAAAGATTACTTTTCAGCACTAAATGAAGTATTATAACATTCAGCCATGTGGATGAATATAAAAATAATCATAGTGTGTACATAGAATGTACATGGTATATACAATGCTGAGCAAGAGAAAATGAATAGTTTCATTAATAACTACAGATAAAACTAAAAATTCCACAAAAGATGAACATCAGAAGACTCTGTCTAAACCATGAGCAATATGTGCATTATCAATATACTAAGTGGGAGATATTATTAACACTCACCAAATCTATTTCCCATTTTCTTTGTGAGCATATAAAAACAATCACCATTTCCAGTTCATTTTTAGTGAGGAAAGCCTAGTTCTGGCCAGAAGATTGCAAGCAAAGGCAATATGTTGCACAGATTCTAGGATGAGATAGTGAGAAGCTATGTGTGATTTCCCCCACCCCCCAATTTCTTTCTTGCCCTGCTGTGGTACTCAAGGAAGCCACTTGTAGATGTTGACATTTAGGACACTGGAGGGATATAAGGAATCCCCCCACCTCTCATAAATCCATGTTGGGTAGATGCCACACCCAAGGCTGTTAATCTTTAATGTTCTAAGTCAATGGGGTTAATTTATCACAGCAGTAAAACCTAACTTCTCCCATTTATTACCTAATATAAACCTGGAACATAGAATTTATGAGAAGTTGTGACATAATTAATTTGATTGGGTATGGGGGTGAGGGTGGAAGAGTAGTAGTCTAATTAAAGTTGTAAACCATCTTCCTTTATAGCAAGACGGTTGATAGAGTGAAAAATTAATACAGAATAATGATATACAATATTTAGAAATGAGATCTAAATAAGAAAAGGCCAAGAAAGTTAGTTTTGTCAGAAGATTCAGGAATGGGGAGATGTAGTGAAAGGAGCTAATATTACTTGTTATAAGACTTTTCTTTTGTAACAGTGTACTTTTCTTACTTCATTAAAATAAACATTATTTTAAAGAATACATGTATTCATTAATATGTGTCATATAATTGCATATTTTTATTTTGTTATGAAGGGATTCAAATTTAGAGTTAAGGGGCCAGCAGATAGAGTGGTGGTTAAGGTGCTGGAATCTTATATGTCCATCCACAGTTCAAGTTCCAGACCTGGCAGCTTGCTCTCTCTCTCTCTCTCTCTCTCTCTCTCTCTCTCTCTTTCTCTAGTGAGCACATGTGCTCTATTACAAATTAACAAAAAAGAAAAAAAATAGATAAACTTTTTTTTTTTTTTTAAAAAGGAATATAGTTAAAATTGTGTGATTTTTGGTTAGGGTAAATGCTAAGTTGCCCTAACTTACAAACCCAGACATCTCAATGGTATAATATGCTCATTATTGATCTCTTGCTCATATATGCATATGGTATAGATGCTTCTGGTCAGGTAGATCTTCTTCATGCATTGAATCATGACCAAGGTTTCTTCTGATGTGGCTCTGTTATCTTCAACTTATTACCCTTAAAGTCTTGGAATTATCCATCAAGGTATGAAGGAGGGAGCTGAAAGTGTCATAGTTCTTTTGAGTTTCTGTAACAAAATACCATAGATTGAGGACTTAAAAAAGAAAGATCTTTGTAGTTTGCAGTTCTGGATGCTGTAAGGCTAAGGTTAGGATGCCAGTGTGGCCAAGTACTTATGAGAATTCCTTTCTGTGTTGCAAACTGCCATCTTCTCATGTCCTCCCAAGACAGAAGGAAGGTGAGAGAGCTCTCTGGGATTCGTTTTGTAAGGTCGCTACTCCCATTCATGAAGATTCTACCTTCATGCCCTAATCACCTCTCAGGGCCCTGTCTCTTAATGCCACTACACTGAAGATCAGGATTTCAATATAATAATCTGGGAAAATGCAAGCATTCATTTCATAAAAGTAGCTGAGTTACAAGAAGGAACCAAAGTAATTAGATATTAAATGTGAAAGAATAGACTACCATTTAAAGATGGGTTACTTTCCCTTTGCTGACTTTGCTTTGCAGTTTAACTTGTAGCAGAAAACCTGATCTTAGCTTTGCTGAGTTTTCACAGGAGCTAGGCCTTGAAATCATAGCCAGAAAACAGATGTGTTTAAGAAAACAAAGAAGGGGCAGCCTATGGCCTGGTGGTTAAGGTACCTAAATTTCACATGGCCCACCATGTAGTTTGAGTCCCAGACCTGGTGGCTTAAGAAACAAGCTGGGCACTTGTACATACATGTTCAAAATCCTGACAAGAGGCATGGAGGAGTTAGGATTGAAGCATGGCTATGCTCTGTGGGAAGGTGATTTCCCACCCTCTCGCCAGAAAATGCCTGTGCCCTGTAGAAATTTTTTTTTTTCAAAAAAGAAAAGATAGAAAAGAAAACAAAGAGGAAAGAGATGCTGTCCTTGAGAGTGAAGTCCCTATGCATAGCAATTCTGGTGCCAAAATCTCTATGCAGTTGTGCAGAGGAGCATGTAGAGCCACTCTCTTCCCACTTTCCTTATTTTGTTTCCCTTTAAAATCCCCTGTCCTGGACTGACACTGGAGTTAGTCTTTGAACATTAGTCACTGGTTTTCTGAATAAAGCTTCTTTCCTTTCTACCAACACTTGCCTCTTGAGTGCTGGCCTTAGAGCACAGGGCAGTTGAACTTGGGTCCTGTCACTATGCTGACCCTGCAGCTGGACCAGTTGTTTTAATAACACATGTTCATTCAATTACTATTTTTTTTTTTTAATTTTGGTTTGACTTTGGTTATTTTTCAGTTTGTTTTTTTTTTTTTTTGTCCCAGGAGAATCCCAATAATCATGGGCCACATAAACCTTATCACTCACTTCAGATGGATATAGGAATGATATCTATGGGTGGGGCACTCCAGTGACAAAGTTAGGCCATTAGTCTTGTACACAAGATGAGGCTGGATGGAAAACTTCCACAGGAAATTCTTCTGCTCTTTTTCTCACAAGTCAGAGCAGGCCCTCCCTTTGATGGCCTACCAATCTGTATTTACCAAAATCAAGGTTTTTATCATGTGTTATCAGTTTCTTGATTTCCTTGGGTCCAAAAAACGAGCCCTATTATTTTACAGCCCTTCTCAAGGCAACTAATAGACCCCCAATGTTTGCCTGCTGAAAATAGGCAGTTCTGCCTGCTTTGCATGCACTTGTACACACTCTGGTCTCCACGGAACGGCAGTCTTTCAGGCTCAGCTTGAATTGCTCTTTGGAAGCTTTCCTTACAGAATGCACTCTGCAGCAGAAGATGAGGTAACAAGTGCCTTTGCTGTTTATCTGTAAATACTATTTTTAAACTTCTATTACACAAAAATAACTCAAGTTTTTGCTCGTACAATAATAATGAATGTGTATTCTGCACTATTTCAGGCACTTTTATAAATATTTCTCACATATTAATTCACTCAGTCTTCATACTCCTGAAATGAGGCAGCTTTTTCATGGCCTTATGGCAGATGAGGTCATTGTGACACACAGAAGACAGGTCCCATGGATATTAAAAATGGAGACAGAACAGGGACATTTTAGTGTCCTACTGCAGCAAATGTCTACTGAATGAATGTTGTTCATATGAACAAACTATTTATTTTAAAAAAATGGGAATAATTTCATTTTGTCCTTAAGTATGTCTTTGCTTGTTTTTATCCCTCATCAAGGGATGGGGTGAGAAGAGATTGGTCACAGACTATCAGTGTCAACAATTAGCTTTGAAGGACCAGTAGAGCCTACATCTAGGGGTCCTCATCTAAGCCCACTTTGGGTGACAGCATATACTGCATTTATCTTGGAATTGACATTATTACTACAGATGTATGCTGATGATAGTGGACACTGGGAATGGGAAAAAGAAATGATAAAATACAGCCCTGCCCTTTTACAGCTTAAAGTCTGTGTTTGAGATTAACTACTAAATAGATAATTATATTACAACATAATTAGAACAGCAATAAAGTTAATGGTAGCATACTTTGGGTAATTGATTCTTATGTTTTATTGTGAAAAAAATCCTAAATTACTGGTGCAAACTAAATTAGAGATAATTAGGCATGCAATTCATTTTTCTCAGTTGTGGATTAATCATTCCAGTAGAAAGAGAGACCAAAACCAAGTTTAATTCTAAGGAAAGGCAGTAGAGGACAACTGGGTAGTGAAGTGAAAACATGTTGTTCAGGCAATGCTGAAATCACATGGAAGATCACAGTTCAATTCTCAAGTGCCCATAATCCTGGCTGACTGGGAAGGCTGTGGGCATTGTGACATAAGGTCCACTTGCTTTTCTTTGTCTCTCTCTCTCTCTATGTATCTATCTCTCACTCTCATGAAAGATATTAAAAATAGAGGCAGAATGTAGAAAGGGTGGGATTATGTAGTGTTTATGTACACATACATATATACACATATATAATATGCACATGCATATACATGTATCTTTGATTTCTTCACTTATTAGGCATATAACCTTCAGAAGTCTTATTTATTCATCTCTGAAATGATTATAATAAGATTTCTATTTTAGTATTATAGCATTATATGTGACAATAAACATTTTATAAATGTTTCTTACAGATACCTGTTTAGGGGCCAGTAGGTGGCATGGTGGTTAAGGGCGCTAGACTCCCATATGGCCAACAGCAGTTCAACTCCTGGATCTGGTGGCTTGCTTTCTCACTTTCTCTCTCTCTCTCTCTCTGTCTGTACCTCTCTTGTCAAATTAAAATAGATCAATCAATAATGTTAAATAAAATAATTCTTTAAAAAAACACAAATACCTATTTAGTCTATAATTGGTATACAATATTAAAGGCAATCCAGATCAAACCAGTGATGTCTACAGTCCAGAAAAGCTAGCAGAGAATTCCCCCTCCCCTTTTGCTAATTATAGTTATAAGCCTTGGAAATATATGAAATACAGCCATAAGCAAAGTCTAATAGGTAGAAGGAAGAAGAGGAAAAAATTTGGGTGCTCAAGCATGGAAGAACGGCACATCAGTGGGATGTCTGGCCCCACATCCATACACAGAAGGTCACCCATCCCAGGCTCTACCTGAGCAGCAGAAGATAGTTTAGGCTCAGCATCCTCGTACACACCACCCCGCCCCACATATACAACCTATCAGTGGTCCCTCTGCCTAGCTCATGTGTACCCAGTTCCATAGATACAATCAATACCGAGGCAAGTGCTGGTGGCTACAAGCGCTGAGAGGGAGGAGCAACCAGAGCAGTGCTCTCTTTTTCATTTGGCCTGGGATTCCCTGTTTGTCCTGTGCAGAGATGAGATGAGCAAGTGAAGTTCAAAGCAGGGTCTGAGTGGTAGCAAGCATCTGGGTTAGGGTAACTGAGGCAGTGGGAGGGAGAGATGGGGGATGGAGACACCTCTAATGGAGATCTTACTTTCCTCTCTCACAGGGAGACCGAGCTGGGGAAATTCCCTTCTACATCCTCTCAAACCCTACTCCAGCCAGGCAGCACAAGCAGAGAGCAGAGACTGTACCAGAAGGCTTGAAATACACCTGTTACACAAAAGTACTGACTCATAGGCTCTGGAAATTGAGCTGGTGCTAAAATCACTTCCTGTAACAGTAGGTCAGGACCCCCACTGCATCCTAACACTGTGAATACAACACCTTGGGGCCAGGCAGTGGCACAGTGATTAATACAACTAGACACACGGCAAAAATCCTGAGTTTGCGTTTTGGACCTCCTTCTGCACATCAGGCAAATGTGCCAATGATCCTCATATATGAATGGCTCCCAGGTGATGTGATTGCCTTGATTTTGTTAATTTCTCAATGCACGTGTAAATAAAAATATGTTGTAACCATAAATACATATCACTTTTATTCATTGGTTACAGTTCAACAAATAATAAATAAATAAATAAGATCCATAGTCTCCTTAATGTACAGACAAAATATCCAGAAAAAATCACTCAACATTCCCCAAACAAATAAAATGATTGTTTAAATGAAAAAAAAAAAAGACATTCAATTGATAATGACAGTGAGATGAATCAGATGTTGAAATTATCTGACAAGGATTTTGAAAGCCGTCAGAGAGAAATGACACATATAGGGGAACACCAATTTGAAGGAAAACAGATTTCTCAACTAAAACCATGGAGGCCAGAAGTAATTGGTACAATATTTTTCAAGTGCTGAAAGAAAAGATATAGATTTCTTTATGAAACTACCCTTCAGGAATGAAAGAAAAATGAAAGCATTCTCAGATGAAGGAAAACTAAAAAAAATTGTTGCAAGCATATCTGCCCCAAAGGTTGACTGAATGAAGTTTTTTATGAAAGCAAAATAAATAAATAAATAAATATGAGGATGTAATAATAAAAGAAAGAATCTTGGAGCATGCAGAATGAAGCGAGAACACCAAAAAGAGCACAAATATGGGGACATATAACAGCCCATCCTTTTCCTCTTGAATTTTAAAAATCACATTTAATGATAGAGATAAAATCAGTAACATCATTTGATACAAAATATTCAAATAGTAGAAGATAAAGTGAATTTAATGGAAGTAAACTGTCCATACTTCACGCCAAGGGGTAAAATGTTGAGAGCAGTAGACTCATGTGTCTATTGCATTCATTACAGGAATAAAATAACAAAGAGAGGCATAGAAAACACTGCACACATATGAGGGGCTTGACCTATCCAAGTAGTGCACAGGAAGTCAAGAAAAGAGAAACCAGAGGCGAGGCGAGTCCCAGCAGCTCGGGCTCACCTCCACTAAGGCTCTAGGTGCACCGCGGCCCTCCAAGCTCCGGGCACACACCCAGCCCACAGCCTAGATGCCTAAGAGGAAGGTCAGCTCAGCTGAGAGAGGCCAAGGAAGAATTCAAGAAAAGATTAGCAAGGTTGTCAGCTAATCCTGCTCCTGCTAAAGTATAGACAAGCCAAACAAGGCAGCAGGGAAGGCTAAATCTTCAAACAAGAGTTCAAACAGGGAAAGGGGGAGCAGATGGAAACAGGCTGAAATGGTCAACTGAGACAAGAAAGACTGACATGCAGAAAATGGCCAAACTGAAAATGAGTAGAGTTCACCCTCTGATTAAGCAGGTGAGAAAGAAGTCAAGTCTGAGTAACATCATATCCCACGTGTTATCAGTGGTCCCTGTCTCCCTTGTATGATTCAGAAGAATATTTTTACCAACTATTTTGTAAATGCAAGTTTTTTAGTAGCTCTAGAAACATTTTTAAGAAGGAGGGAATCTCACCTCATCCTATTTTTAAAGTGTAAATGCTTTTTTTTTTTTTAACAGGTGAAATCATTTATTGGTTGCTTATTTTTTTTGTTATAACCAGCAAGTGGTGGAATATGGACTTACAAAAGGTTTTGACTGTCTTGAATGTCAACTTAACGTTCCATAGGTGGGGGTGGGGGGGTGGGGAGCTTCTATATCCCAAATATAAAGTGTACAAAAACGTAATGGAGTCACAGTGATGCACTGAATATTTTAAATCACTTCTATTATGATTTTTAGTAGTATTGTTTCCTAAAGAAAACCACTACTTGATGGTTACTCTCCCTGTCAGAGCTATGTACGCTCTGTAACATCTTTGGTTGTGGAAGTCCAGTTTTCCTAATAATAGTGTTACTGTACTGTGAAAGATTGGAAATTTAAGTATGTAGTGTGTATGATACTAAATTGTGACTTGGTGGAACTTACGTAACAGCTTTAAACATTTGGAGACAGTGGTACTTGATAGCCTTTTAAGAGAAATTTGCCTAAAAATTTGAAGCTGGAATAACTTAAGTATCACGATACTTGACTTTAAAAACTTGGGGTACGTATGTTAAAAATTGAGTACAAATTGGAATGTCTGTACTGATCCTTGACATAACCAATAAATCTCAATTCCAAAAATGAGAGAGGGGAACAGGAAATAAAGAAAATAAAAGTAATAAAATGGCAAACGTAAGCACTAATAGCAATAACTACCTTTAATATAAATATTCTGAATACACTAATAAAAAATCTGGAATTTTACTCATGTAATTGTGTAATGCTTGAGACTATCATCCTTGAATTTGGATATCTATTAAACAATTATGGATTTTTGAGTTATTAGCTTAGAATGCTCGAACAAGTTACACAATTTGTCTAAATATCAGTTTATTCATGTATAAAATAGGAATGATGGCACTTAATTAAAACATAGTGAGCACGTAGTAAATGGTAGCTATATGTAAGACCAAAACTAGTGAGAAAATTTTATCATTTTTTAGAGAATTATTTTTATTTAACATTATTTGTTTGTTTTAGTTTGACTTAAGAGGGTCAGAGAGAGGGAGAGAGAGAAAATGAGAAAGCAAACCACCAGGTTCAGGACTCAAACTGTGGTCAACCATGTGGGAATACAGCATCCCTAACCACCATGCTACCTACCAGCTCCAAGTTTATCCTATCCTTAAAACCTCAGGATGATAGTATACTGTGGAGAAATACACAAGTAAACTTAAAAAAAAAAATAGTTGTGATATACTTTTTTTAAAAACAGAGATATTTGCTTTAGGGCATGTATGCTTATCATAGAGACAGAGAGAAACAGGGAGACAGAAAGAGAAATCACTCCCTCCCCAGGGGAGATGAACACACTGCAATCCCTTGTCTTTCATTCTCCTCTCAGGCTTTCAAGTATGCATGCACACCTGCCTGGCATGAGTTTCAAGCTTCCAGGTCTAGGACTTGAACCCTGGTCAGCCTTAACCACTATGCCATCTGCTTTACACCTATGATAGACTTTGAATAGAGTGAGAAAATATGTTGAAGGATACCTCCTTGACAACAGTTAATTCATGGTTTGGGGTTAAGTAAAGGTAACAGAACTTGTTCTAATAATTTCACACAAGAAGTTTCATTTTATGAAAGAGATAGACTTTTATTTTTCTCTGGCAGAAGAATTAAAAACATAATAAGTGGGCCAGAAATAATAGAGAACAGAAATTTATCTTCTCACAGTTCTGGAAGCTAGACCTCTATAACAAAGGTGCTGGTGTGACGTTCTTCTTCCATTAGTGGGACTGCTCCCTTTGGTGACTGTAAAAATCCTAACTTGTCTCTTCCTAGCTGCTGAGGGTGGTCAGCAGCCGTTGCATGTCTTGGCTTGCAGATACACCAATTCAATCTCTGACTTCCTCATTTTCCTCTTTGTATCACTGTTTCTAAATCTCTTTCATTATAAGAATAGAAATTATTAGGACATGACTACTTCCTACTTAATGTGATTACATCTGCAAAGACCCTTTTCCCACATTTACTTACTTGGTATCTCTCTCCATCTCTCTCTCTCTCTCTCTCTCTCTCACACACACACACACACACACACAATGTGAGAAAGCAAGAAAATACTTCTCCTCCAAGGGAAAATAAGGACTCCTCTTCATCCAAAGACAATACAAATTGTTCTTGCATGATCTGGAAGAGGAAATACTGAACTTGAACCTTAACATGTGCATTTGGGAGAACATGAATCAATCCACAACATAAACCAAGTCAAAAAATAGAAAAATCATTTTTGTCGACAGTTTTAAGTAAAAGTTGTTTTCTAAATGAAAGTATAACTTTACATGCAAAGAATATGTAAATTGTCATTGTACAGGCCATTCAATTTACTTAATGAACAAATTAAACATTCACCTAGATTAAAAGCAAACAAAAGAGAATGTCAATATAACTGGGTGATTCTCCCTATGACATGCCCAGCTAAGCTCTTCACAAGCAAGTTAGTCACTCTCCTGACTTCAGTTATCACAAGAGTAATTTTGCTTGAGTTTTTAACAGGGGCCTGCTTTTGCCTCACTGACTCCATTTTGTTAATCAAAAATTGTTTTCCTCTCAGCCTGATACTCTTTATTTGAGATCTCTTTTAGGAACTCCAAGGAGACAAAAGGTCAACCTGAAGCTTAAAACAACAAGGAGCACCCTCTGTCAGGGAGCCAAAACTCTTGTCATGAAAACAAATTGATTGATTGTATCCCTTGGTTAAAGATTAAGTTGATTGAGGAGAGGCACAAATCTAGGCCTTTTTTCTTTTCTTTTCTTTTCTTTTTTTTTTTTTTTTTTTGAGAGGCTTTTTTGATATAGGGCACGTGCACTCACCATAAAGACAGAGAGAGACAGATAGACAGAAAGCGAGAAATCACTCCCTGGGAAGATGGCCCGCTGCAATCCCTTCTCCATTCTCCTCTCGGGATCTTGGGCACGCACTCACACGCGCCCGGCGTGAGTTTAAGCCACAAGTCCGGGACTCGAGCCACGGTCGACTACATGGGAGTTCAACGACATAGCTGTTACGCTAACTGCTGGTCCTACAAATCCAGGCCCTTCTGAGATAAAGACAAGATACTAAGATTGTCAAGAGAGGTATGCCAAATTACCTACAAAGGATATCCCATCAGGCTAACAGTAGACCTCTCATCAGAAATAATGTGAGCAAGGAAAGAATGGGAAAATATATCCAAAGTGTTAAGGGAAAACCAATTTCAACCAAAAATACTGTACCCAGCAAGATTATCCTTCATATGAGAAGAAAAGGCAAGAACACTCTCAGATAAACAAAACTTGAAAGAATTTACAAATATTAGACGTACTCTCCAAGAAGTTCTGAAGGGTGTGCTATACCAGGAAAACTAAATACAGATACATGGAAATAAGAGTTCCAAAACAACTAAGGAAATGGCTACCTTAATGATAGGAACAAGTCGAGTTGAAGGTTATCTTCCATAATTTAAAGGGGAAGATCGGACCACAACAAGATAGATTAAGTACATGAGACTGAACTGGTGAAATAGAATCTTATGACTTTTGAATAAAACATTACTGAATTTTCTTCTATGCTTTGTTTTCCAGATTTAAGGATTTTTATCTTGTCTTGAGCTGCCGATAGGTTTCTGTACCTACTATTTCAACAGAATCCTAAACTGTTTTCTGGCTTTAAATTTTAAGCAAAGTGCTCTTAGCATTTATTTAATTTTGACTTATTAAAGCTCAAACTCCTTTACAAGCTTTACTTGTAATTTAAAAATAATAAAAATAAAAATATCCATGTAATGACTGCAGTAAGCTATCTAGCATCAGCAGTAAGCTATCTAGCATCAGCTAGGTGCTCCTTTATAGTATATTCATTCTACTCAGAATTTCATACCTAAAGTCAGACATGTGTTCACAGATATGTATATATCAGCTGAGCTTTCTATTGAAAGTAGTTAGATTAATTAAGATATTTTTTGAATCAATAAAATGTGAGGGGAAAAAAAGGAATGGAAAGCAACTGTAGACTCCAGAGACAGTGGGAGAAGGGTGGGAAATTACAGATGAGAAATACAAGGAAAAAAAATATATACATACATATATATATATATGAAATGAGAAATGTAAAATCATTTCTTGACAATAACATGTATGATTAAGTCACTGTAAAATGTATTCAGGATGGGAAATCACATTTTGTATGCTGTGATGATGCTCAGTGAATGAATGTAAAATAAATAAATGAATTTTTAAAAAATTAACTTGGTTGGGACCAGCAGTTAGCATAATGGTTATTTCTCTGAACTCTCATGTAGTCGACCGTGGTTTGAGTTCCAGACCTGGTGGCTTAAACTCATGCCAGGCACGTGTGCATGCATGCCCAAGATCCCGAGAGGAGAATGGAGGAGAAGAGATTGCCGTGCGGCCATCCCTCCTGGAGGGTGATTTCTTGCTTTCTATCTCTCTGTCTCTCTCTGTCTTTCTGGCGAGTGCATGCATCCTATAGCAAAAACCCTCTCCAAAAAAAAAAAAAAAAAGAAAAAGAAAAAAAAAATTAACCTGATTGATGTTTTTCTATATACAGCCACTATGCCATAGAGTTCCCCTTTCACTAGAAAAGCATCTATAGGTTAGCCAACCAGTCAAATATATTCTTACATGTATTCCCCATGTGACCACACTATAATAAATTTACCTTTCCTCTCTCATTAACATTTTTACTTCTTCATGCCTTTTGAGTAGTGAAGATTTGGACTTGTTTTGGGTCTTGTACTGGGACATAGAGTCCCTCATCCAGCAACAATTTGAATCTTCCATAATAGAATTCTATAATATTTAACCTTATTTCTAGGCGCTTTTGTTGAATATCATATTTATGAGTTCATCCTTAGTTTTACATGTAGCAAAATCTCCAGAATGACATCCAAAATACTGTGGAACTGACCGGGGAGGGTAATTACCGGCATGAATCCATCAGATCAGTTAATCTACCGAGTCCAAGTACAAATCACAGAGCTATGATCTTGGAATTAAAAAGGCTAAAGCAAAAAACCAATCATCATCAATGCTCCATCAGTGACTCTTGGACACGCAGAGAGAAAGGAGACTATATGCTGGAATGCAGCAGCAGTACTGCTACAGATAAACCTCACCGCAACACAGGAGAGCATCTCAACAGCAGAACTGGTGCTCCATCAGGAAGCACAGCAACAAAGAAGTCTGGGAAATGCAGTTTTTAACTTCCCATTCTCTGAAGCAGCTGAAGGTATTCAAGAAGAGGGTGAGATACAAGTGGAGCAAGTAGTAGCAAGCATCAATAATTGAACATCAAAACATGCAGAGAGGAGTTGAGGATTGCACTGGCTTCTTACAGATGGAGAGGTATTAGCTAGGAGGACAACAGAAGAAGGACATTTGAGGAAAAGACAAGAGCAAAGGCCTGGCAGGTTCTGAAAACTATTAGGTCACCAGGAAAGTCATGACATATTTTTCTGTTTTTCTATGCAAAAATGTGTCATGACTTTCCTGATGATCCAATAGTAAACTTCTATCACCTAATCTGAAATAATAAAAATTACTGAAATGACACTATATCCAAATAAGGCACGTGACTTATTTGGGTTTTACCCTTTTTTTTTTTGGAGCGGTTTGTGATATAGGGTGAGTATGCTTACTAGAAAGATAAGAGATAAGGAGAGGGAACCAGCAGTTAGCATAATGGCTATGTCGCTGGACTCCCACATAGTCAACACGGTTCATGTCCCGGACCCGGTGGCTTAAAACTCACGCTGGACGTGTGTGCGTGCATGCCCAAGATCCCGAGAGGAGAATGGAGGAGAAGGGATTGCGGCATGACCATCCCCCCTGGGGGTTGATTTCTTGCTTTCTGTCTCTCTGTCTCTCTGTCTGTCTGGTGAGCTCACGCACCCTATAGTGAAAACCTCTCAAAAAAAAAAAAAAGAAAGAAAGATAAGGAGACCGTAAGCATGAAATCACCCCCCGGACGATGGCCACACCGCATTCCCTTCTCCTCCATTCTCCTCTCGGGATCTTGGGCACACATGCACACGTGCCCGACGTGAGTTTAAGCCACCGGGTCCGGGACTCTAACCGCGGTCAACTACGTGGGAGTCCAGCAACATAGTCATTACGCCAACTGCTGGTCCCATTTGAGTTTTAATCTTGTATTTGCTTAAAGGAACATTGTGTTCTCATGGGATTAAAGTAATATTTTTACATGGTAAAAATTCTTACTGTGTAAAAGCATGACAACACAGTCTTTCTTCTGTCCTCTCAGTCCAGTTCCACTCCCAGAGCAAGGCTCTTTGTTCAGTTTCTCTTTATTCTGTTAGATATAGTTTGAACACTTAACAGATTAGAAATATTTACATGTGTCTCTCTCTAAATATCTATGTATTTTAATGGTCCACCATAAGTGAATGTAGTATATTCTATTCTGTCTCTGTCTTTTTTTTCCCCTAGAGGCATTTTTTTAAATAGCACATATACATCTAACTCTCTTTTTTTGAGAGATGTTTGTTATAGGGTGTGTGTGCTCATTGGAGAGACAGAGAGACAGAAACCAAGAAATTACCCCCACCCCACCCCGGGGGAGGGGAATGGCCACACCATCCATAATCCCTTCACCTCCATTCTCCTTCTGGAAAATCTACCTATTTTTTAAAAAAATTGTTTAGCATTTAAGCTAAATAATGCATTTCAATATATTTTTCAACACTTTATTGATGGCCCTTGAAGTTCTTCTAGTACCTATACCTCTGAGTAGATACAGATACTATATAGATGACAGATATATAGATAAATAGATAGACAACTTGATAAATAGATATAGATACAGATAAAGATATAGATAGATAGATAGATAGATAGATAGACAGACACACTTTCCTGATGGATAATTTTTAGGAAGTACAATTTTGACTGGGTCAAAGATGTTTGTTTTTAATTTTGATGTATATTATCAAATTTTCTTCCGAAAACTTTTCTGTAATGTTTGCTCACAACAACATTTCCTCAGGGTTTCTATTTTTTAAAAAATTATATTCGCAAAGTAAACCTTTCCAGATATTAATAAATTGGGTGGATTACTAAATTTGTCAAGATTAATAAAAAGATAGAAAGTAGATTCATTATTTTTTAGATTGCACTTCTTTAATTATAAGTGATAATGGCTCTGACTGGTTTGACTCTTAGAAAAATTTCTATGGGAGAACTATATGGGATTTTTTTTTGTTAGTTTGCTTATTTGTTTATTTGTCCCATTAGCAAGAGATATAGAGAAAAATAAAAAATGACAGAGAGAGAGAAAGAGAGAGAGAGAACACTCAAAAAAAGTCTTAATGCCATGATCCATCTCCAACCTCATCCAGTCCCAGACCATGGTCACATGGGTGTTGAGTATACTCAGAGAAGTCTCTGGATGTGAATATGGAACTTTCCTATGGGGAAAGCCTCACAGGGGTTTATGTTTTACCACTCACTACACCACTATAATCTAATCCCAGATTTGGAATCTGAAGAGCAATAACACAATAGGACAACGTGGATATAATTTTCCATTAATAGCAAGTAAAAACAGATTCATGGAGGGGAAGTCGATTTTTCTAACTGGGAAGAAAATAAGAAGGGGTAGAAAATTACTGTCTGTAGACTTCCCCTATTCGACAATATGTTTGACTTAAGTGGACTGAGCTCTTTGATGCTTTTGATTTACTTTGCTTTAAATGATAATGACATCAACTGATGTTACATTGGAAACTGGTGCTAAATACTTAAAGGTAGTACTGGTCAAGAATCCGGATGATCTTTCCCAACCCGTAAACTATTTTTGTTGCTGGAGAACAGTGTGTGACATAAGGCATATTGCTGCAAAGCTATCCATTGAGGTGGAATGATGTGGTGATGAAATTGTGGATAATATCACTTTAAGAGGTTGTTCTTCAAGAAACGTGGAAACAGCCACGATTTAGAAACAGGAGAAGCTAGACATCAAAATACAATAACACCTGGTAGTTTGGAAGGGAAAACACACAGGATGAGCTATTTTTAAGTAACCCCATTAATGCCTCTATGTGGAATGATGCTGTTTTTAAACAAAGTGAGCTTTGGGGAAGATGATTTAGTTCTCTGTCTTCAAAGGCCAGTGTGGACTTTTAGTCTCCAGAAATATATGTCCTCAAGAAACCTGATGGTACAAATTTGAGAGTCCCTATTTTAGAAGAGATTCTGAAGCTAATTGCTTCTTTCATAGTGTAGAAAATGACACCAGTGGTAAAATTACTAAAAATATCAAAAACCAGTTAGTGGAAGAATAGGGACAAGAGTTGTGACTCCTAACCTGGCACTCTTAGATCATGTTGGTAATTATCACAGTGA
This sequence comes from Tupaia belangeri chinensis, assembly GCF_000334495.1. Classification (NCBI taxonomy): domain Eukaryota; kingdom Metazoa; phylum Chordata; class Mammalia; order Scandentia; family Tupaiidae; genus Tupaia; species Tupaia belangeri. Next base: position 330,385 of record NW_006159800.1, read on the forward strand.
AAGATATTGAAAATGGCAAAGCACTGTAGAAATTTCTACTATAAAAAAAAGCCATTGAAGATGCATTGATTATGTAATTGATTGGCGATCTAGTGGCAAATATATTTAAATGATTAGTTATAAATAAAATATAAATTCAGCCTACTACATACACATTATATAACATAATTTTATAAATATAAAACAAAACCTACTACTCATTTTTCCCCTAAAAGACAGAAATTTTTGTCTAGTTCTTATTTTCTTCTTCCTGTGGTGTCTTGTACCCTGTGAGACACATGCAATGGAAAGAGTAAAACCAGGTATAAAGTGAGGCTCTAATTATGTATACTTACAGTGAATATAGCAGAATGTGATGTTCCCTATTCTTAATTCTACAATGCTTGTCTATGTTATTTTATTTAAAAAATTAAAATTTATTTATTTTTTTTTTTCATCAGAGAGAGCCAGAGGTAGTGGAAAAATCACTCTTGACAGGTTGTTGACTCCATAGTCTAAACATATATTCATCAGAACTGGATCACAAATTCACATGCATCCAGCATGCCCACCGCGGTTTGGGACATGAATGCAGGATCTTTTTCACTTGGGGCCAGTGGTAATCCCACTGCACCACCACCTGGCCCCTGATGCTCAATAAGGTACTCATAGTTATTCATTAAGGGACTCAATCATTCAAGCACCTAACAAGAATAAAGAATATCTGAAGAGGAAAAAAATGTGATTATTTTAAGCTACATAAGTGTTTTGAATGATTGACTATGGACTGCTCTAAAAAACCTACAAAAATAAATATAGTATTTTTAGTCCCATTTTCTATACATTAAAAAAGTTGATGATGACGGCCAGCAAATAGCATAGTGGTTGACGTGCTAGACTCCCACATAGTCAACTGCTGTTTGAGTCTCTTGTGCATGCCCAAAATCCTGAGAGGAGAATGGAGGAAAAGGGATTATGGCATGACCCCCTTCCCAGGGGGAGATGATTTCTCAATATTTCTCCCTTTTCCCTCTCCTTCTCTCTCTGGCAAATGCATGTTTCCTACATCAAAAACTCTAAAGAAAAAATAATAATGGATAATGAAATTGAATTTACTATGCCTCTTATGTCTGTCTCTATTGTTCCTTCTCTACTTTCTCCACAGTTTATTTATGTATATATATATATATATATATAATATAATATTTTGCCATAGGGTACATAAACTTGCCAGAGAGACAGAAAGAGGGAGAAAGAAGAAAAGCAAGAAAGCATCCCCCCAGGGGGGACGGACATACCTCAATCCCTTCTCCTCTTGGGATTTTGGGCACACACATGCGCCTGACATGTTTTACAAGCCAAGGAGTCCAGGACTTGATCCATGCAGTCAGTCATGTGAAATCTAGCCACCTTAATCACCATGCCACTGGCTGACCCTATAGCCAGTTTTTTATTAAAGTTGACAGAGTAAAAAATTTTTAAAAGATTGATTTGGCTAAAATTTTTTAAGGTCTTCCCATGAAATTGCAGTTACTGCCAAACCTCTAGCCATAGCAGGACGGCAGGTAGAGACCCCAGGGGGAATTGTGTGTGTGTGTGTGTGTGTGTGTTGATGTGTTTTGCTTCGGCCTGGGTCAGAGTGAGCCCCATGCCTCATTTGTTAAACATTGTGCTCAACTAGCAGCCTGCCTCACAAAGGTATGTGACTGCCGGTTATTTCATCTGCATAGAGGCTCCCTGCTCCTTCGCCTACTCTGCCTCTGTGATGATCACATGCTTGTCTTTCAAGGCCAGCGCTAGCCCCATCTAATTTATGGTGTATGCCCAGCTATGCCAATTAAAATTACTTTTTCTTTCTTGTATGTCCTAACCATATGCAAGGGATATTTATAGTTTTTTTACCCTCTCACACCACCTTTCCTACTTTGGGAGACTGTACCTCCCCAGCACTAGTTGGTTTTAATGAGGACTGGTAATTACAACGCCCTCCTCACATAGCCTATTCCTGGAACATAAAGATTAGTGTGAAGGATCAGAAGATGAAATATTGTAGACTAGTGTTATTACATAGAGATAGAGGGTTTTTATTTTTTGGTTGCCTTTTTCTTTTTCTTTTTCTTTTTCTTTTTTACAGGAGCTGAGGGAAAGTCTGGAAAGATGTTGTCAGACTGGATGGTGGGCTGGGAGTCAGGATTCTAGTGTTATGGAGAAAACAAATGTTACAGGAACAAGATGTAGAGGATCAATTAAATTTCTCTTCTTGGCTTCCCAACATCTCTGCTCTCTTCTGTTTCCTCACATGTTTTAGTATATTCTCTTTTCTACTGAAGTCGTTAGGTTTTCGCTTGTTTTAAACCAACAGAAGCTAAGGATACCACACCATATGTGGACTTGTAACACAGTGGCTAGCATATTTTATCCAACACATTTATTTCAATACTTCTGGCTCTCAGCACTTGTATGTCTCAAATTTAGATATTTACTTAGTTTAAATGAACTTGCTCCATTCTAAAACTGAAAGAGACTTAAAGAAACATCCTCTCCATACTCGTGGTTATACCAGAGTGGATGTATGAGTAAAAGAGTTCTAGTACTGGACTTGGCCCGCAGTGGTAAAGTCAACAATGTCCTGTGAAATACGAGCCTTCCCTTGACATGGAAAAAAAAATTGGAGTGGTGAATCAATAAATAACAAATATGGGCACTGAAAATGGACACATTGCTATCTTAAGGTTGCTTTCTACTCATTCCAATTCTGCTGTGGAATCCACCTTTCTAAGTGTATGCAGTGGGGAAGTCGTTAGAGTTTCTGCATTATGGGCCTACCGTCTCTGATGAAAGCTTGTTAAAGATTATCTAACAAGGTTGTTACCTCTCCAGTCTCTTTTTCATAATGGGGCAACCTGAGACTACAAATTCTCCAATGACAGCCAGAGGAGCAAAGGGTTACTCCATGTTGTCAGCAGGTGCCAAGGGCAGTCGGAGAAAATCAGCACCTGCTGCAACCCTTGGTACTAATTAGCCTCTTCTTCATTAATTACATGCACTTGCCCACAGTCCTGGAAGCCATGGGCCATTTTGTTATTAAACCTGCAGAGCAGATTCTCCTGATCATTTTCACTGTTGTCATATATTGTACCGAAGAAAACTGAGAATGCCCTGAAAGTTCTTGTTTGCATCAGAATATGAGTGCTTTTCTAAACAACATGAGTGTCTTTTGAAACAATGACTTCCTTACTAAATTTGCCGAAAGTAATTTCCAGGATCTATACCCTGAGGGATTATAAGGTGGTGAGAGCTTTTCCTAATTCTGACTGTCCTGTAAGGTCCCAGTGGACTCTCACTACCCATGCCATGATCAAAATAGCCAGTAACACTTTAAGTTAGCTGAGGACAAACACCAATTAGAGCAGAAGTCTGCATCATTTTCTCTTAAAATGTGGTAATTTTGCATGCTTAAATATCTTGATTCAGGATCATAAGGAGTCTCACAGATCATATCATTCAAAGTTTTGTTTTATAATTGAGAAAAAAAGAGAAAATAAAAACATTAAGTGCTCACACGGATTCATAACAGAGCCAGGACAAAAAATAAATGGCTGAGGAACAAGAGCATAGTTTTATCTGCTCATACCTGCATTGAGCTCTTGCTTTAATTATCCATGCTCTCCTCTAATTGTGACATTTTCCTTCTACACATGAGATTTCTTATTCTAATGTATTAAAAATGTTTTTTTAAAACCAATATATTAAAAATAATGTTTTTTTAAAAATCTTGAGCTTACATTCTCCTTCACCAGCTATATTCTATCAGTGTTTTCCTTATGTGATGCCTGCTACTCTGCTCTGCCTCACCTTCTCCTTCTGCCTGCCAACACCTTAGTCTAGCCTTTTGTTACATCCTCTCACCATTACCCAGATCATCAGTGATCTGACACTCATACAAGGTTTTTCTGGATCTCTACACCAGCTAGGAATGCTGACTGAAGTAATCTTAAAACAATGTCCCCAGGACCAGCAGTTAGCATAATGGCTGAACTCCCATGTAGTTGACTGCGGTTTGAGTCCTGGACCTGGTGGCTTAAACTCACGCCGGGCGCGTGTGCATGCATGCCCAAGATCCCGAGAGGAGAATGGAGGAGAAGGGATTGCAGCGTGGTCAGTCCCCCTGGAGGGGTGATTTCTCGCTTTCTGTCTCTCTGTCTCTCTGTCTTTCTGGTGAGCACATGAGCCCTATGGCAAAAACCTCTTAAAAAAAAAAAGCAATGTCCCCACTTAATATATACCAAATGTAGGCACTCTGGCAGAAATGGAAAGATTGGAAGGTATACAACCATGGAGAGCAACTGTGGATACTAGAGACAGTGTGGGAAGAGGATGAGCAATGGGGGAAGGTGAAAGGAAGGGAATCAAAGTGAAGAAGAGGTAAGCAAAACATTTTAAGGAACCAAAATGGACAGGAATCTGTTGATTAAAATGTGTATGGTGGCAGCTTTGGCTGAATCAATGCGCAGTGGAAATTCATTTGCTATGCTTTAATGATACACAGTGAATCAATGTAAAAACAAACAAAACCTATCTACTTTCTTGGCTTTACACAACCACTCTTTCTTATGTGTTTTCTAGGAAAAGACACAAGGTTCTCTGATTCCCGATTCTCCTCTGCAGAGCGCCAGCCTTTCTTTTTCTTTATTGAGTGTCCACATCCTATTTTTAGCCTTTCTCTTTACCATCTGTGCTCTTGTTGTATCCATTCATCCTGAACTGAATGCAACAAATCCAGATTTGTCCCTGCCATTTGCATTTGGACAACACACATATACACACATACATATGTACATATGCACATACTCCACATAGAACACCGCAAACATCACACGCAAAACCCAAGTATCATTGATCCCCTATCTTTTACTTCTAAACTGTTTTCTTTTCCTGGGTGTTGGTTGTGCTGAATGGTATTACAATTTGATTTATGCAGTTACCTGAGGAAGGCACATATCTGTGCAAGCACATATCTCTGTAAGTATTTGTGACGCCCTTTCTTCACTTATTACCTCTCATCTACTATGGAAATATCTCCTGAAATTCTGTCTTCCTCATCTCCTATCCCAGCCCCTGTCTCTGTAGACTTTTATCAGATTTTGCCTAAATTATTTTTACTTCCTAATGGTTGCCCTATGGTACTCCACTGTCCAACTCATTTACTGGAAGAATAGTCTCTTCCACAGAGTGAAATAAAAGAGGCATGATCTCATTTGCCTGCCTAACACTGTCAGTACTCAGTTTGAGTATGGTCAGTTTCTCATGCCCAGGGAATACACCTTGGCCATGATGCATCTCTTAGCACAGCTCACATGACTTTTGCCTGACATAAGTGTTTCATTGCATAATGACATTTTAATAACATTTTACTTCATAATAAGTGAAAATAGCTGAATCTGGATTATGTAAGAGAATTCAGTGTGGGTTAGAGTAGCCCAAGGTCCAGAGGCCACACCTGGTAAGGGTCTTTCTCTTGCTAGCATCTCAAGGCTCTGCAGTATCTTGTATCATGGCAGAATAGGAGCACATGTCCTTGTGTGTTCATCAGCCCGTGTGTGTTTCCTGATTTATTTCTTCTCCTTATACAACCACCACAATTCAATCACAGGAGTACCACTCCTAATCACTTAAGTATGTCCATGTGCTTCACCTTTCAACACTATGAAGATATAATTATGTTTCCTCTTAGGAAAAATTCAACACACGAGATTTTTTTGTCTGTTTGTTTTGAGAGGTTTTTGCTATAGGGCACGTGCGCTCGCCAGAAAGACAGAGACAGAGACAGAAATTAGAAATCAACCCACGGGGGGATGGCCACACCACAATCTCTCTTCTCGGGATCTTGGGCACGCATGCACATGTGCCTAGCGCAACACACAAGTTTTTGTAGAACACAAACTATAGTATCTGAAAACACCAGCTACTTTTTATTTATTTATTTGCATGCACTCACCAAAGAGAGGCAGAGAGAGAGAAAGACAGAGAGGGAAAGTGAAAAATATCCCCCAGTGGCCAAACCATAATTCCCTCTCTTCCATTTTCTTTCTTTTTTTTTTTTTTCTTTTTTTCTTTATTCTTTTGGAGAGGTTTTTGATATAGGGCATGTATACTCGCCAGAAAGACAGAGAGACAGAAAGCAAAAAATCACCCCTATGGTGGCATGGCCACACCGCAATTCCTTCTCCTCCATTTTCTTCTCAGGATCGTGGGCACACCGCACATGTGCCTGGCATGACTTTAAGCCACTGGGTCTGGGATTTGAATCGCAGTCAACTACATGGGAGTCCAGTGTCATTGTCATTAGGCTAACTGTCCCTCTTCCATTTTCTTCATGAAATTTTGGGCATGAATGCACCTGGTGTGTATTTTCAAGCTGTCAGGTCCAGGACTCAAACTGCTCAGTTGGCTATGTGGGATCCAGTTGCCTTAATCTCCATGCCACCTGCTGGTCCAAAACCAACTCCTTTTTCCTGAGCTTACCTACAGGAAGACTGGATTAGCCATGTACCTTGAAATCTTCTTGCATAATTCTAGTAGACCACTGGTGACAAATTAATGCTAGTATTTGTTCATCTATCTCCTGTTCTCAGGACACTTTATGTCTTTGATGATTGGAATTTGCTAGTGTGTATGTGTGTCCGTGTGTATGTGTGTATGTATTTAAGAATATACTCACACATTTTCCCCCATATCCTAGCTCTTTTTTTTTTTTTCCTTTTTTGGAGAGGATTTTGCGATAGGGTATGTGCACTTCCCAGACAGAGAGAGACAGAGAGATAGAAAACAAGAAATCACCCCCCAGGGGGGATGGCTATGCTGCAATCCCTTCTCCTCCATTCTCCTCTCAGGATCTTGGGCACACACACACACTTGCCCAGTGTGAGTTTTAAGCCACCGGGTCTGGGACGTGAACTGTGGTCAACTACATGGGAGTCCAGCAACATAGCCATTATGCTAACTACTTGTCCCCCCCATATCCTAGCTCAAATTTAGTCACCATTGTAGGCTTCAAAACACCCTTATTGAGTTCAACTGTGGAGGCACAGTGACAGTGCAATACTCTGAAATGCTGGAAGCTATATGAATGATTGAGGTTTACCTACTGGGCCCACCTGTACATTCTAGGCACATGTGCCTATGATTCTGGCTGGCTGGGAAAGGTGAGGCGGGGATCCTGTTGGGATGTTACTTTCCTCTTGGTTCTTATTTTCTCTTTGTCTCTTTCTTGCTCATGAAATAAATATATAAAGAAAATTGTGGAAACGTCTTTATTGAATGAATGGATTGATAATCCTATGTGTGCATACACAGAAACATACTATGCTCATATCTATGTATGAATATAACAGCCACCTCTTGTGCACCCATTTCTTCTTATTTGGCCTGTTTCTTATCCCAGCCATCACTGCAGACACCAATTCCGTGTGGGCTCTCATTTCAACAGTGGAGTCACCTTAGTACCTATGCAAGCACAACCTGGATATGAGCTATCGCTACAATATCCCCTGTCTCCATTTGGGGCACAATGTCCTGGCTCTCCTTTGATATGTCTACTCTGATGTCTATAAGCATCCAAGTACCTGTAGCAGTGGTCACACCTTTAACTCATCCTCATGTCAGTCCTCTCCTCCATCTTGGCATCACTTTCCATCTCTCACTTCTGCTTGCAGAAACCACATTCTCCATGAATAATCAGACCTAGGTTATAATTGATGTCCTGGTTTTTGGGAGACCTCATCTGAAACAGCAGTTCACGGTCACAACTGGGAAACCAATGGCAGGCTTTCATCAGCTCAGTCTTCCTCATACTACAATTTTCCAGAAAAGCAATTTTATGCTTTAATAAAAATAAATGATAATAACCAGTAATTTTGTGAGAGGTCAAGAAATTTTTTAGCCTGAATTTGTATGTGGATATAGATACGTAGTCAGTATGTGACTAGACTCCCATCCTTGCTATTCAAAAATTAATATGGTTAATTTATAATATCATAAACTTCAGTTTCTTTATCAATAAAATGGGAGGGAATGATCTCTTCACAGGATTGCAGTGAGTCTCAAATGTAGTAATGGATGAAAACTACCATGGGACCAGCAGTTAGTGTAATGGCCATGTCACTGGACACCCACATAGTCGACCACGGTTCGAGTCCTGGACCAGGTGGCTTAAACTTATGCCGGGCACGGGTGTGTGTGTGTGTGTGTGTGTGTGTGTGCCCAAGATCCCAAGAGGAGAATGGAGGAGAAGGGGTTGTGGCTTTTGGCCCCCCCCTGGGGGGTGATTTCCCACTTTCTGTCCCTCTCTGTCTGTCTGGCGAGTGCATGTGCCCCATAGCAAAAACTTCTCCAAAAAAAAAAAAAAATACCTTGAAGTACCTGATATTCCCAAAATGCATTTACCTTCTTCTTTATGACAATGTATTTCATAGACATGCACAATCATCAAATAGAAAAGAGCAAGTCATTGTCATTTGTTGAAACTGTAACTTTCAGTCACAGAATAATAAAAAATATCTAACACATTTAATGACATCAATTTTAAATATTAATTTCCATCATTACATTTTTCTCTAAATTTTTCCTCAACAGCTAATATTTACTGATGTTGAATTGGTAGAGAAGCCAAGAAGTTGCTTTAATCAACATAGCAGATGATTCCTTAGTCTCTGTTGCACTACTTTAAGAGATGCAGAAAGTTTTTTTTTGCTTTTATTAGCATTTTCATTTTTCTAGTTTCCATAAGTTGGGATACAATAATATATTCTCAAAATACCACTATGCTAACATATATGAATATAAGCTAATGGTCTGAAAAGTGTCAACTGGGGATAGCCTAAAATGTTGATTCATCAACTAATATGCAAAAATCTGTATTTAACATATGGAAAGAATTTGACATCTGTCTATTGAAATGTATGTGAAGGTAAAAGTGTGGAAGTTAAATGCACTGATGTGCAGACATACTTTTGCTCTAAAATAATGTAGTTCCTTCACCTCTACACAAAGAATGGCTCTTATTCAATCGGAATTACACTTAGGATAAAAGATGCCATTTTAATTATTAAATAGTGCTCCACCATAGATCAAATGCTTAGGAATGACACAGAAGGAGGTAGCATCTTTTTCTTTGTTTTGTATTTGAAGTTGTATGTGTTGTTCCAGTGTGAATACTTTGCAGAATATTTACTACTGTGACATAATGATTTGCTATATCATGTTTGAAATAGCCATTTTGATGTCCCCCAAATGGTCTTTACTTGTTCTTGATATTTTTGAAGGATTTTAGCAGCATAGAACGATTTTTAGAAGTTGATAAATGCATATTTATTAAAAAAATAAATGAATGAGTGAGTATATTGTAAACATCACTTTGTGGGAGGTGGGAATCTTTGCTCTGCGTCAAAATCTATTTAAATGGTACCTAATGACACTCCTTAAAAGTATGCTGGACAGCTTGTGATTTTCACATGGTTAATTGTCAAAATAAACACTTCTCTTTCATAAGGTCTCAAATTCACCAATTCTTTTTTTTTTTTGGTTTGGACAGGTTTTTGCTATAGGGTGCATGTGCTCGCCAGAAAGACAGAGAGAGACAGAGACAGAAAGCGAGATATCAACCTCCAAGGGGAATGACCACGCCACAATCCCTTCTCCATTCTCCTCTTGGGATCTTGGGCATGCACACACACACACCCAGTGTGAGTTTAAGCCACCAGGTCCGGGACTAGAAATGCTGTTGACTACATGGGAGTCCAGTGACATAGCCCATTACACTAACTGCTGGTCCCATCTTTTTTTTTTGCATTTTAATTTTTGTTTCATTATTTCATATTTACATTTAATCATGTACATCTTTATAGCATACAGTTCGATTTTTCCTCTTCCCCCTTAATTTTCTTCCTCCTGCCCTTCTCCCCGATTGTCCATTGACCTCCCACTCTGCCTCTAGTCTCCACAGTTGCTCTCCATGTTTTTATACCTTGTAATCTTTCAGTTTCTGCCATAGAGTGCAAACAATTCCATTTATATTAAGTGGGGACATATAATGCTTGTCCTTCATAGTATGACTTACTTCCTTTAGCAGTAAATCTTCCATATTCATCTACTGTCTATCACATGCCAGGATCTCACTGATTTTTATGGTTAAGTAGTATTCCATAGTGTATACATGCCACATTTTTTTTTTCAATTCATTCATCTATCCTTGGACAGTTAGGTTGATTCCATACCTTAACAACTATGATTAATGCTGCAAAAAACATAAATATACAAGTGTTTTTCTGACTAAGCATATTTCTATCCTTGGATAGCTGGACTGTAAGGTACTTCTATTCATAAATTTTGAATAATCAATTCTTTTATCATCTTTTAAACTCTTGTTCAACTTCTGTACATCTTCTGCCTGGATGGTAGAAGCTGTCAATGATGAACTTCCTTTCTTGCCTTTGTTTTTATTCTCTATCACTGACCATTTGTTAATCTTTCTTGAATGACATTTTTCCCTTTTGTTACCCTCATTGAAGAACCCACAGTCTTTAACCTATAATTTTAGACCTATGTTTCTCCATCTTTACTTTTTGCCATGAGGTTGTTACCCACAGAAAAGTATGAAGAACAAAGAGCAGCCCCCAGATTCCTATAACATCTCTGCTTCACAGTGCATGTCCACTGAGTGGTGTTCTACTGCCCTGGGAAAACACTCAAAGGTCTCTATCTCACAGCACACAGAAGCTCCTCTGAAACCCGCCTTCCTGGCCAATAATAGGGCCCAAGTTGAGTTCATACTAAAATATCCCAAACTGTTCTCATTTACCTTACAATTTCCTTCCTCCTCTGGCTTATTCTGAATTTTTTCCTAAATGTTTTCCCCTTTTATTCACTTTACAGTCCTTTTAGTTCATTAAATCCCATTAATTGACTGAGTTCCAGTATTAGACTTCATGACTACCATTCCAGAAGGGTATATGGAACTATTTCTATAGAGTACTTCTGTAGCTGCTTTAAGGTAACACGTTATATAATACCTCTGGAAATTTCCTGGTTTTTGTTTGTTTGTTTGTTTGTTTATTTGTTTTTTCGAGAACATTTGTGAAGATTCAAACAGAAAGCCAATGCTTTTTATTTTATCCAATCTTTTGCCATAGAAACAATTCAATATACCAAACCAGCCAAAGACTGTAAATTCTTTGAGTGTAGAGACCATATCTATCCTCCTTATCATTGTATCCCCAGCAGCTTTTACAGAGTTTAGCTCATAAAAGACACTTAACGAGTATGAGTTGAATTAATCATGAATGGGTGACTGAACACACATTTATTTCCTGCATGAGTACATTTATAAGGTATCATGCTGAGTCCACTTCATTTCAGTTTGTATTATATCATGAGTGGAGCCTCCCTTGCCATTAAAGCTCTTGAAAAACATCAGACATATCTATTTGATATTCAATAGAATAGATATAATTTACTTATTTGTTATTTGTTACTTATTTGTTATTGAATACCATAGGTTCTTCTATGATTTACTTGAGTAAATTATTTGGGACATATGTTCTTATTTGTAATTCGGATTACCTCTTTAGGTTGCTGATTAATGCTATAATTTTTTTTTTTTTTCAGTTTTTACTGTTAGGGCATGTGTCCTCACCAGAGAGAGATAATGACAGAGAAATAGAGAGGGAGAGAGAAGGAAAGTGAGAAATAACCCTCGGGGGATGGCCATGCTGTAATCTCCTCTTCTCCATGATTCTTTCATGATTTTGGAGATACACACACATCCTCCAGGCATGATTTTCAAGCCACCAGGTCCAGGACTCGAACCACACAGCCAGCTATGCAAGATTCAGTACCTTAAACCTTCAGGACACCTGAGAGTCATTTTTTTTTTTAAATTTTACTATAGAGTGTGTGCACCTACCAGCAAGACGGAGACAGAGAGACAGAAAATGAGAAATCACTCTCAGGAGGGATGGCCAGGCAGTAATCCCTTCTCCTCTATTGTCCTCCTGGCATCTTGGGCATGCACACACATGCTCTGCGTGAGTTTCAAGTCACTGGGTCTGGGACTAGAGCCACAGTTGACTGTGCGAGTCCAGCGACGTAACCATTATGTTATCTGCTGCTCCCATGATGGCCTACATTTTTAAAACATTTTAAATATAATAATAATTTTTGTTTAAAATTATTTAACAGTTAGTACTTTAACAAAAAAGCACCACATCCTTTGAAATTTTGATGTTTTAAATAGTGTTGATAAAATACTTGCATTTTTTTCCAGAAAAATTAGTTTACAAATTTTCAAATACGCACAAAAGAAGAGAAAATGTTTCGATGAATCTCCAAATACTCATCTCATCATAAAATAAAATTTTATTTTATCTATATTTCCACTCATTTTCTCTCTCTTGATATTACTGTGAAGCAAATCTCAGACACCATATCATTCTCTTATAAATATTTAACTATGTATTTCTAATAGATAGGAGTTCTCTCCGTAAACAGAAACACAATAGTATTATCTCATAAAAACAAAATTAACAATAATTTTTTAAGATCATTAAACATTTAGTGTTGAATTTGTGTGTTTACATGTAGATCTAACTAATAACTCCCCTTACACTTTTATCAATGTACTCTTTGTTGAACAAATCAAATTATTATTTCTTAGAATAACTGACAGAATTTTTAAGAGGTTATATTTATAGTGGCAATTTTTTAAATTTCATTTATCTCTTATTTTCTATAAATAGGTAGCCCAATTAATTATTTTATTAAAGAATGTATTTATTAATTCATTGGTAGTCCTACTTTATAGGTGCTATTGATAATTCTCTCAGGAAATGCCCATTGTATGCTTATGTTTTAGACTAGCAGTCACTGACAATTCATAGTGAATCCATTGATTGCTGAATGGTTACAATATTCTAATTTTCATATTTCTTGTTCATTTATTAGCTAGAATGCTTCTTTTAAAGAAACTTGTTAAGAACTATTCAGCTACTATATGTACAGTTACAAAGCAAAAGCCGGATACATGCTTGAGTCTTTCCCTTTGCAAAGTTTTAAGAAAGGATTATTTATTTAATTTATTTATCATTATTATTATTATTTTCAATCTGACAAAAGTAAGGCAGAGAAGGGATTGTGATGTGGTTATCCCCCCAGGAGGGAGTGATTGCTCGTTTTCTGTCTCTCTGTCTTTCTCTGTCTTTCTGGCGAGAGTATGCACCCTATAGCAAAAACCTCTCCAAAAGAAAAAAGAAAAAAAAAATCATTCCTATTTTCATGCTTTGTTCACAATGTTTCATGAGTTCTCTATTAGGGTGTCCCTGCTACCCCATCTACTTATTTTGTTTCCATTTGTTCTTTGAGAGTCAAAGAAAAGGAATCCCTCAAGAGGGGAAAAAAATAATTCCCCTTTATGTTTTTTGTTTGTTTGGCTGTTTTGTTTTGTGTTTTTAAGACAGGATCTTGCTACATCAGAATCTTTCTGCCTTGACTACAGGAAAGGCATGGATCACCACCAATTCTGGGATTTTTGGGGTGGGCTGGGATAAAAACTGGGCCTCTATATGACTATAGCTTGCCAAATATCAGCGTCTACATGCTATCACATCTGGGCCTAGAATATCTCCTTTCTGAATCTACAAGGTAAATTCTTGACTTGCTTGGTGTTTGATTCTTTTCTTTCTTCCTTACTAAATCTAGGACTATTGAAAGGCATTTCAATTTTTGTTATTTTCATTTCTGTACTTTTTTTTTTTAAAAAAAATTTTTTAATTTTACTATAGAGTGTGTGCACCTACCAGCAAGACGGAGACAGAGAGACAGAAAATGAGAAATCACTCTCAGGAGGGATGGCCAGGCAGTAATCCCTTCTCCTCTATTGTCCTCCTGGCATCTTGGGCATGCACACACATGCTCTGCGTGAGTTTCAAGTCACTGGGTCTGGGACTAGAGCCACAGTTGACTGTGCGAGTCCAGCGACGTAACCATTATGTTATCTGCTGCTCCCATGATGGCCTACATTTTTAAAACATTTTAAATATAATAATAATTTTTGTTTAAAATTATTTAACAGTTAGTACTTTAACAAAAAAGCACCACATCCTTTGAAATTTTGATGTTTTAAATAGTGTTGATAAAATACTTGCATTTTTTTCCAGAAAAATTAGTTTACAAATTTTCAAATACGCACAAAAGAAGAGAAAATGTTTCGATGAATCTCCAAATACTCATCTCATCATAAAATAAAATTTTATTTTATCTATATTTCCACTCATTTTCTCTCTCTTGATATTACTGTGAAGCAAATCTCAGACACCATATCATTCTCTTATAAATATTTAACTATGTATTTCTAATAGATAGGAGTTCTCTCCGTAAACAGAAACACAATAGTATTATCTCATAAAAACAAAATTAACAATAATTTTTTAAGATCATTAAACATTTAGTGTTGAATTTGTGTGTTTACATGTAGATCTAACTAATAACTCCCCTTACACTTTTATCAATGTACTCTTTGTTGAACAAATCAAATTATTATTTCTTAGAATAACTGACAGAATTTTTAAGAGGTTATATTTATAGTGGCAATTTTTTAAATTTCATTTATCTCTTATTTTCTATAAATAGGTAGCCCAATTAATTATTTTATTAAAGAATGTATTTATTAATTCATTGGTAGTCCTACTTTATAGGTGCTATTGATAATTCTCTCAGGAAATGCCCATTGTATGCTTATGTTTTAGACTAGCAGTCACTGACAATTCATAGTGAATCCACTGATTGCTGAATGGTTACAATATTCTAATTTTCATATTTCTTGTTCATTTATTAGCTAGAATGCTTCTTTTAAAGAAACTTGTTAAGAACTATTCAGCTACTATATGTACAGTTACAAAGCAAAAGCCGGATACATGCTTGAGTCTTTCCCTTTGCAAAGTTTTAAGAAAGGATTATTTATTTAATTTATTTATCATTATTATTATTATTTTCAATCTGACAAAAGTAAGGCAGAGAAGGGATTGTGATGTGGTTATCCCCCCAGGAGGGAGTGATTGCTCGTTTTCCAATCTGACAAAAGTAAGGCAGAGAAGGGATTGTGATGTGGTTATCCCCCCAGGAGGGAGTGATTGCTCGCTTTCTGTCTCTCTGTCTTTCTCTGTCTTTCTGGCGAGAGTATGCACCCTATAGCAAAAACCTCTCCAAAAGAAAAAAGAAAAAAAAAATCATTCCTATTTTCATGCTTTGTTCACAATGTTTCATGAGTTCTCTATTAGGGTGTCCCTGCTACCCCATCTACTTATTTTGTTTCCATTTGTTCTTTGAGAGTCAAAGAAAAGGAATCCCTCAAGAGGGGAAAAAAATAATTCCCCTTTATGTTTTTTGTTTGTTTGGCTGTTTTGTTTTGTGTTTTTAAGACAGGATCTTGCTACATCAGAATCTTTCTGCCTTGACTACAGGAAAGGCATGGATCACCACCAATTCTGGGATTTTTGGGGTGGGCTGGGATAAAAACTGGGCCTCTATATGACTATAGCTTGCCAAATATCAGCGTCTACATGCTATCACATCTGGGCCTAGAATATCTCCTTTCTGAATCTACAAGGTAAATTCTTGACTTGCTTGGTGTTTGATTCTTTTCTTTCTTCCTTACTAAATCTAGGACTATTGAAAGGCATTTCAATTTTTGTTATTTTCATTTCTGTACTTTTTTTTTTT
>NW_006159800.1:346198-404290 GCF_000334495.1 Tupaia belangeri chinensis
AAAGAGACAGAAAGCGAGAAATCACCCCCCAGGGGAGATGGCCACACCGCAATCCCTTCCCCTCCATTCTCTTCTTGGGATCTTGGGCACGCTCGCACACGCGCCCGGCGTGAGTTTTTTAAGCCACTGGGTCCGGGACACGAACCGTGGTTGACTACGTGGGAGTCCAGCGACATAGCCATTACGCTAACTGCTGGCTCCCCATTTCCGTACTTTTGAAAGCAAACATAAAACCTGGATGAGTTCTCAGTAAATATTTATAAGTTAGGCAGGCAATGTGGTTGTTAAGGGTTTTGGACTCCCACATGGTTAACTGCAGTTTGAGTCCCAGACCTGGAGGCTTGGTTTCTCTCTCTCTCTCTTGCAATTAAAAATAAATAAAGTTGAATAAAATAATTATTTAAAAAATAGATGATAAAAGTCCTCGTGCAATCCTGTCAGATGATGACCTTCAAATCTTTTTCTCAACTCTGTGATTGTAAGGATAATCAGCACCTCTTACACACTCTCTCTCTCTTTCTTAGCAAGAACTGGATTCATTTACTAATTTTTAAATTTTAGTTTATTTTTGTTTTCCAGTAGATACATATGCTTATGAGAGAGAGAGAGAGAGAGAGAGAGATCTAGAAATACTCTACCCCCCCCATGAGGAATGATTACACTGTAATCTTTCCTCCTTCATCTCCCCCTCCTTTTGGGATTTTAAGCACACATATATACTCTTGCCTTCAGAATATTTCTTAAGCCTCTGGATTCAGGACTCAAGCTACACAGTCTCCTATATGGGATCCAGCCATTTTAACCACCAGGCCACTGGCTGGTCCAATCCTAGTTGCTTCTCATTTTATAATTTTGTATTCACAATGATATTCTCTGCTCCATAAAGAGGAAAAAAGTATTAGCTAATGTAATTCTGTCTCCTGTATCCTATAGAATTCCAAAATTCAAAGTAATATAGTAGAAATATGTTAATCATTTATATAAATGATCCAAATACATGTTGCTTTAACTCAGCTCCAAACTGTTACACAGGGGCCTAAGCTTTGTATGTTTACTCTGCAATTCTCTCATGTGCTGAAATCCTATGCTGGATGCTCAGCATCAAGTGAACAGATAAATAAATAGGGATAAAGCAGATATACCTAAGTTCCAAGGTGTCCTTATCATTCTGTTCATCTTCCTGTTGGCAAGGTCTGACACTTGAGCTCAGAAAAATACATACTCCTCTGGGAAATAAAGTTCATGTCTGGCTGCTACTTCTTCTAAACCACTCTTGGCAATGGAAAAAGAACTGGGATGTTTGATGGTCCTATAGCCATCTCTGCTGTTTAAACATCTATGATAGTTTTATCAACCTTCCAGACAAAGGACTTATATGTTTTAAGTGCTAAAAATGTACTTGATTTACTAATTATCTATACTATTTAGGAGTACATAACATATCCCAAAGCATTAACTGTCAAATGCAAAGATTTTTGGCTTTAAGGATCACAGTAAAATGTGAAAAGAGAATCATATTTATTTGATATCTGCAAAAATTCATTTGTGTGTATAAATGGATTCAGAGACTTGTAAGTTTGCTGTACATACAAATGATGAACTGATTATATAACTACAGTTTGATTACTTGTGTTAATTATTTATTTCATTTTTATGTTCATGTGAAATTTAAACAGTGATTATACATATATTCTTTCATTTATTTTATAAAGACAGACTTACAAAGATCATTATACCATACCATTATCACCATACCATTGTTTCCTTTTTATGTTTTGTTTTTTATCTTTTTTATTTCATTTTCTTTTATACATTCAATCACATTGTTTAGCTTAAAAAGTGAGTATTTCAGTATGTGAACATTTCTCCCTAGTCCAGTTGATAAAACAATAAGATATCTTCAACAGATAATACCACATTTCTTTGTCCCATTAATGATTTGCCTTCATATTTTTCTTCTAAATGTTCTTCCTCAGGCCCTACTCTTCCACACACATTATATCTGGTATCTACACCCACTTACTGTATTTGTATATCCTTCAGTCAATCATTTTCAGTCATGGAGTGTGGACACTCGGTATATTGTAAGTGGCGACATACAATGTCTCTCCTTCATAGCCTGGCTTGCTTCACTCAACAGTAAATCTTCCATATTCTTCCACTTTCTGTCAAAAGCCATGTTTTTATTTTTGTTTATGGCTGAATAGTATTTTATAGAGTATATGTGCCACAGTTTTTCTATCCATTCATCGACAGCCCTCAGAATGGGAAAATATTTTTGTAGATTATGCATCAGATAAGGGGCTGATAATGAGAATACACATGGAACTCAAGCAGCTGTTTGGAAAAAAAAGATGATCAACCCTATTAAAAGATGGGAGAATGAGTTGATAAAAACACTCTCTAAAGAAAACATACAAATAGCCAAAAGACAAGAACAAATGCTCAACATCCCTCATCGTAAGGGAAATGCAGATCAAAACAGCAATGAGATACCACTAACCCCAGTCAGAATGTCTAAGATTAAAAAAACAAAAAGTTATAAGTCTTGGCAGGGTGTGGTGAAAGGGGAACTCTCTTACACTGCTGGTGGGAATGTAAATTAGTCCAGCCACTGTGGAGAACAATTTGGAGATTGCTCAAACATCTACAAATGGAACTACCATTTGATCCAGCAATCCCACTCCTTGGTATCTACCCAAAGGACAGAAGAATTCTTAATTGGAAAAGTGCTTGCACATTGATGTTCATTGCGACACTATTCACAATTGCTAAGTCATGGAAACAACCCTAATGCCGCCATACCATTGTTTTGTAACAGCAAAAATAATAATCTAAGGGTTTCTCAAGCAGATGATCATTTGCATAAATTATAATCCTGATAATAAAGTAAATATTACACAGATATTAAATATATTTTCACCAAGCATTTTTCATCCATAAACTGTTTTCAGTACATACTTATAGGAGCAGACTTCAAGATATATGCAAAGTATATTAAATTTTATAAAATCATGTGCATTGTATTCATTTTCTGTTGATGGATACCATATTACCATAAATTTGTCAGCTTAAGACAATTTATTATATCATAGTTATTTATGTCAAAAGTCTGCCATAACATAAGTGGCTTCTCTACACAGGGTCTCACAAGGGCAAAATCTAAGTGTTGGGAGACCTACATTTTTATCTGAAGCCTCTGAAGAATTCACTTTTGTACTCATATAGATCGTTGTCAGAATTTAGCTCATTGACCTTGTAGGACCGAATTTCCATTTCCTCAATATAGGGATCTCTCCTTTTTCAAGCTAGCATGGACCGGTTGAATCCTGTTCATGCTTCTCAACTCTGAATTCTCCCTACGTGGGAGTCCAGCGACATAGCCATTACGCTAACTGCTGGTTCCCTGAAGAATTCACTTTTGTACTCATATAGATCGTTGTCAGAATTTAGCTCATTGACCTTGTAGGACCGAATTTCCATTTCCTCAATATAGGGATCTCTCCTTTTTCAAGCCAGCATGGACCGGTTGAATCCTGTTCATGCTTCTCAACTCTGAATTCTCCTTCTGCCTATCTCAGCTCATGTGTTTACATCTCCAGCCAGGTAAGCCAGGATAATCTTCCTATTTTAACATCAGCTGGCTGACCAATATCCTTAATTACATCTGCAAAGACCCTTTTTCCATTGAGGTAGTATATTCACAGCCACAGGTATTAGGATGTGGAAGCTTCTTGGGAGCCATAATTCGGCCTACCACCTCTAAAGAATTCAGAGAAAATGAGTATTATGAAAAAACATGTGCATGTATTTCAAATTATTTTTGCACCAAAATAAACTCATACCTTAATCCCATTTCCCCACAAACTTCAAAGTAACCTCATGTATATTATTAGCTGTAGCTAAAGTAATATACATCCTGAAGTTTATGACTGTATTAGAATGTTGGTATCACTGAGAGTTCTTTCTTTTCTGAATTTCTTAATTTTTTCTTTTAAATGAATATCTTATGTATGAGTGGTTTATGGAAAAATCAGACATATAAATATCTTTCACCTTGATAACCGTTCATGGCTACAGCATTGCAAACTTTGTAGTTTGAACCTAAACAGATGCTTTCTGACAACTTTTCTAACCTTGCTCCCAGGTACCCCAGTGCTGGAGGAGGACTATCTCTCAGAAGCTTACATGAATGGGTTGTCAAGAAATGGTGTGAAATGGGATGTGACAGAACAGGTCTGATATACTAGTGGCCAAAACCATAGGTTTATGTGTAGGTTTCTCTAAACCATGTAATGAGATGGGTGGCTCTGCAGGCAATCAGTTGTGTCCAGGCCTTGTAATGAGATGTTTGGCTGGAAAGCTGTAATGCAATGCTTGGTTGGGACTCTAATACAGTCACTTGCTGGGAATATATAATTAGTCATTTAACTCAGTATATGCAATGAACGGTGTGACTAGGAGTATAATTGGTTTGGGGGATGGGAGAAAATGCTGCCATGTGTGGCTGGACTGCAAAGAGATGCTCAGGAAAGCCTCCTGGGAATTGCATGTGGATTGTCATGATGTGTGCACTGCAAGGCAAATGAGTGGCCTTCCACTGGAAGAGAAAGCAGATGTGGTCTTAGTACTGCGTGTCCATTCATCAGAGGGAATGACATGCAGGAGGAGGCTATGGCAATATACTTACGTGTGGCAGAGAAAGTAGAGTATGAACTCTGGGTGGGACTACCTTGCGAAATCACACAGCTAAGGTCAGAAGGAAAGAGATCTATATGTGTCAGTAGAATGTGTCCTATTTGGGTAGTGCAGTACTCTCTCCACTGCTGAAAGGGAAGGTTGGGAAGCTATGCAGAGGAGAGCACAATTGGGGATACACTGATCTAGTCGTAGGTAGTCAAGGATATGGATATTACAGTGGTGTCTTCAAGAACTCAGGCTGTATCAGTTTTCCTTAACTGCTAAGCCTGTCAGACAGCATTCTCTTTACCAGCCATACCGTATTTCTTGTACCTCTGAGCATCATCTCTGGATATCAATAAGATAGAAAGAGGAAAGGATCCCTCTATGGAGTAAAGGCCACCCAGACAGATCAGTTAGTCTGCTGTGTTTACAAAATTTCTCTAAGTTACAACCATTGACCTTTCATTACTTCTCATTAGCTCCACTTGAGACCGGTAAGATGAGTTTGTTAATGTTCCAGTGGACATAAACTCAAGTGTTAATTATTTCCTTGCAGATTGGTAAATAGTCTTTAAATAACGATTTTACCCTTTTGTCATTATTTGCTTTGCCAATACTAGAGTAAACTTTCATAAAGGAGTAATTGGCTTCTCCCTAAAAAAAAAAAAAACCCTTGTTAAATTAATAAAACCTCAGTTGATAAAAACCAATCCCAAAGCAGTTAGACTACTATTCCACAAGCTATCATAAGCCTGTGTCTTTCACAGTTTGCTGTATACAAGACTACAAATGGAACAAATACGGCTTTTTCCAAGGCATCTTTGACACATATTCCTTTATTGCATGTCCTCAAGTGTGTTTCTCAAGCTGCAGTGTCCGGAACTTCAGCTGTGTGCTTAGCCATGTGGGATTCAGTTGCCTTATGCACCAGTCCACCGAACCGGCCCAGGAACTTATTTTCAGGGGAAATAATGACTATGTCAAGGGATTTATGTACAGTCAACTATGTAATAATCACAATAACCTTTTGTGATAGTAATAAAATAATTTTCTATTTTAAAAATAAACTAAAATAAAATGGGAGGAGATGCTTTTCTATGATAGAAAAAACAATACTGGTTACATAACAAACTAAACACTAAAATGGACTTATCTCTGTGAGTAGAAAAAATTAGGTTTCTCTGAGCATTTCACCAGAAATGTTTTACAAACTCAAGGACTTCACAATGGTCATTAGCTATATCTACATGAAGTGAAGCCATTGGTGGTCTTTTCTCTTCATCTCTTTCTTTAGGCTTAAAAAGAAAATTTATTACATATTATGATTTATCTCTCTGAAATGCATCTTCACCTGAGACTGGCCACTGCTGTGAATTTATTCTTTGATCATGAAAAGGTGATGTCAGATAATGCATATTCAGACAAATTTAAGCTATGCTGCAGTAAAAGAAAACCTCTAAATCTTAATAGTTCAACTAAGTCAAAGGATTAGCTTCTATTCATGCTAGGTATCCAAAGAATGTTGGCAAGGAAGACTGCTATCCAAAAGCCTGCAGGAATACAGGGAGATGAAGGCACTACCATTGTGTTATGTAATTTTCTCAATACCAAGCTCAGGATTTATCATACCAATAGTATTCAAAGGGAGGGATGGTGAGACAGAGGATTAAATGCTTCAATCTGGAAGTGATATGTTTTTTTTTTTTTCATTTTTTTTTTGAACAAAATCAGGCATATGACCATGCACCTGTAAGTAACGAAGAACTGTGTGTCTGTAAACATTAAACATAAATCAATCTGGTGTGTTTTTGTTTTGTTTCTACAAACTCCTTAAAAAAAGAAGTGACTATTTGGTCTCTCAACTCTTCACTCCAGTTCTGGCTCCAGTCCTTTGCAAGTTGTTTCTTTTCTTTCCTAATAAAAGAAATTGTTTTTACTTAGAAGCATTCAGAATGTCAACAAAACAGCTGCAACATTTTTTCTGTTCTTTTTGGCAATTAGGGTGGTATCCAGTGATGAATAAATTGGTTTCAGTGCAGTCTTTTTTTCCCCTTGTCTGCAAGTTGTCTCTAATCTCACTTCCATAGACAAAGTAGTAAACCTATAAAGGTTACCAAGAACTAATTTATTCCTACTTCTTTTTCCTTAACTTATAAGACATGCCCATAATAAGTGACCCTGATAAACAGTCACTTTAGAAATTCTACCAGAGACTGTGGGAAGAGGGTGAGAAATGAGAGAGAGTGAGAGGGAAGGACTCAAGGGGAAAAAAAGAAAGAAGTACAACAGTTAGGAAGCATAAAATGGAAAATTATTTGTTGAAGATATTAGGTATGGTAATATCTTCAGTGTATTCTGAATGGAAAAGTTCATTTTGTATGCTGTAGTGATATAAAGTGAGTGAATACAAAATAAATAAATACAATTTAAAAAGAGAAACTCTGCTTACTTAGCTGTTCTTTAAGTAGTTCTTGAAGCTTCCTAGTATGATGTGGCTTAAGACTGTCACCTCATTTCATTATGTTGGACTTTTTATTCTATTTTATTTTGGTCTGCTCTGCTCTCCCTCAGTGCCTGCTTATTTCTTCCCTTCTTCTTGCTTCTTTCCCTTCCTCATTTCCCTACCTCCATCTTTCCCTCTGTCCTTCTTCTCTTTCTGCCTTACTTCTGTTTCTTTTGTTTTCTCCTTTAAATTTCATCATCATGCCCTTTGCTAAGATATCTTCTTAATTTTTATTGAAGAGTTTATGATTTTATTATTTAGAATTACTTGTGATATAAAATAATGATAAATACCATTAAATACCTTTTCATGCTTCAAGTGCTTTTGTAAGTGTTAGGCCATAGGCCTGGGCAACTTGGATATAGGGGTTTGACATCACACCACAGTTGGCTGATGTAACCTGGATCTAGTCTGTCATGAGACCTGCAGTGTACTTGGCTCTAACCCAGATGTAGCACATGGCACTCTACTCTGCACATAGCACCAGACCCTGCATGGCACAATAGTCTGCTCTCCCCCTAAACCTTTACCATATGTGGACTGTTTCTACCTTTAAGACACTCTCCCTCCCTATACCCTTATGAACATCGCTAAACCCCTCCCTAGGGTGTGACTTCTCTCTCTCTCTCTTTCTCTCTGTTGGACCAGCAAACCTCATCCGGGAGCATTCCCAGTAAAGACTCTACATTTCTATTTTCTCATGGTTGGCCCATTCCTTACATTTGGTACCAAAACCCAAGAGGAGTTTTATGTCCCACAGTCCCTGCAAGGAAGGTCCTCCTCCCCTGAACCAGGAACTGACCCGCCAACCATCAACTACCCACCTGCTCTGGCCTCTGAGTAAGTCCACCTGCCCATGGTTCCCGGGGCTCAAACCTCCGGGTTCCCTGTCCAAAAACACAGGCATGTCAGGGTCCCCTCCAATTCCTGGAGCTCAGGTGATTGTGGAGACATCTTGGTCCCCTGCTGCCCATCCCCCTATTCCACTCCATGAGCACAAAAAGAATTTGGGATGCCTCTCCCTTTTCCGCTCACTTGAGTCCTGGACACAAGGGGTAATATGGAGTCCATCACTGAGCCTGAGATGCCTCTGGGTTGTCAGCTCCATAACCTCACCAAATTAGGACTTGCTCAGGATCTCCACCACAAGCAGCTAATAGTCTATTCCACTGTGGCCTGGTCACAATACACTTTGGACACAGGTCTAAATGGACTCCTGAGGGGACTTTTGATTACAATACCCTCACTGATTTGGATAATGATTGCCAAAGGCTAGGAAAATGAGGTTCCATATGTCCAAGCCTTTTTTTTTTTTTTTTTTGGGGGAATTTTTTTTTTTTTTTTGCTATAGGGCGCGTGCGCTCGCCAGACAGACAGAGAGAGACATAGAGACAGAAAGCGAGAAACCAGGGAAGAAAGCCACACTGCAATCCCTTCTCCTCCATTCTCGTCTCAGGATCTTGGGCACACACACACATGTGCCCAGTGTGAGTTTTTTAAGCCACCAGGTCCGGGACGCAAACCGCGGTCAACTGCATGGGAGTCCAACGACATAGCCATTATGCTAACTGCTGATCCCTGTCCAAGCCTTTTGAGATGTGCTCCCACACCTTCCACCTCACCTGCTGCACTATTTCCCAAGTGCTTCTCACTACCAGAAGCCCAAAGTCTAAGACCAAACCTCTTCTAGAGGCCATCTCTCTCTCATAGACAAACCACCGAAAACTCTTACCTCCCTTCCTTCTCAGAAACCCTCCCCAGAGTCCCCCGCCATACCCTGGTCCGACATTGGTGCCACCAGTCCCAGCCCTCCACCACTCCCCCATCTTAACCACTGCCTCCTCCTCCTCCATGTCCTTCACTCCCATCACCCATCTCCAGTTAGTTCACATACCTAATCACACTCTCAGACTTCTCCACCCCTTCCCCCAGTTCTAACCTCCTCTCTGTCCTCTGTGGGACATGGTTGGAATGGAGGGTATTGTCAGAGTCCATGTTCCCTTCTCTCTCTAAGATCTATCTCAAATAGAAAAAAAGACTCAGTTCTTTCTCTGCTAACCCCACAGCTTTTATCAAAGAGTTCTGCTATCTTACTCAGGCTTATAATCTTACTTGGCATGATCTGTCCTCTACCCTTACTACAGATGAGAGAATGTGAGTCCAGACTGCCGCCCGAGAACATGCTGACCAAGCTTGCCCGGTCAACCTGACTCTACCAGTTGGAAAAGCAGCTGTTTCTATTACCGACCCTCAATGGGACAATCAGGTAGGAAATTCTGGCCCCACAAATTGAGATTACATGATCTAGTGACTCCTGGCTGGTATGCAGGCTGTCTCTAACAAAATTGTCAGTTTTGACAAACTCCAGGAAATCACCCAGGGAGCAAATGAAAACCCAGCTGTATTCCTCAGATGCCTTACAGAGGCCTTAACCCTTTATATGTGATTAGAACCCGCTTCACCGGCTGGGGCCACAGTTTTGGCATCTTACTTTATTACCCAGTCAGCATTCTGTAAAAAACCTAAATGGGCAAAGGATGGCCTCAGACCCCTGTCTATGCTCTAGTGAAAATGACATTTAAGGTTTACAATGCCCAGGAGGAAGTGGCTGAGGCTGAATGCCAAGGCCAGCTTCACCACAAGGTGGCACTCTAACCCAGGCCTTGGTAGCAGCACTGATGCCTGCAGCCCCATAGGGACACAAGAATGGCTTCCTCATCTAAGTCCCATTCCCGTGGGACCATGCTTCAAGTTCAGGAACATAGGCCACTGGGCACAACAATGTTCTTGCTCCTGATCACCCACCAAGCCATCCCCTAAGTGCAAATAACCTGGTCATTGGGGAAGTGACTGCCCAATGGCTGACTTATCCCCAGTGCCTCCATGTGGGGGACAATTCAGCCAGACAGTACCTTCTTTGGAGCTGTTGGGGCTAGCAGCCAACTGAAGAGCCTGAACTCAAAACCCCCCATCACCCTCGCCAAGCCCAGGGTAACGCTACAGGTAGCGAGTAAGTCCATCTCCTTTCTTGTGGACATGGGGGCTCTCTACTCTGTCTTGCCCTCCCATTCAGGGCCACCTTTTTCTTTTCAGATCTGGGTCATGGGAATAGGTGGCACACCCTCCTGCCCACCTAGGACAGCCACCCTAGCCTGCCATATAGATGGGAACAAACTTTCTCCACTCTTCCCTAGTTATGCCATCATGCCCAGTCCCTCTCCTGGGCAGAGATGTATTCACCAATTGGAAGCTACCCTCCAGCTTCCAGCTGCAACCCCTGCCACTCACTTTCTCCTCCCTCTCATCTGCTCATCCATTGACTCTGATCTCTCCAGCCCTCCCTCTTTTCCTCTTCCCCCTGAAGAAGTTAGAGCCTCCCGCCACACTCCAATTCTTATTTGCCTGAAGGACTCCACCAAGGTTTCCTCCTGGCCCCAATCCCCTATCTCTGAAACACATCTAAGGGCCTTAAGTCTATTATCACCCTCGTTCTGGCTTGCAGACCCCTCATTCCTACACACTCTCCATGTAACACTCCTATCTTCCCAGTCCACAAGCTGTCAGGGGCCTACAGCCTAGTTCAGGACCTCTGCCTCATCAACGAGGTGGTAATTCCTCTCCATCTGGTGGTCCCCAACTCATACACCCTCCTGTCTCAAATCCCACCAAACGCCACTCACTTCATAGTCTTTGACCTCAAGGATGCCTTTTTCACTATCCCCCTCCACCCAGACTTTTAATTCCTGTTTGCTCTCACTTGGGAGGACCCAATTCACAATCTGCCAAACTGCTTACCTTGACAGTCCTCCCCCAGGGCTTCTGAGACAGTCCCCACTTCTTTGGGTAGGCTTTAGCGTGAGACCTTGCATCCTGCCCATGCATCGCCAGCACCCTCTTACAGTAGGTAGATGATCTCCTCCTCTGCAGCCTGTCTTTCTCTCTCTGTGAACAACACATAGCTCATCTTCTAAACTTCTTGAGTTCCCAGGGTTACTGAGTCCCCCTATCCAAAGTCCAACTTTTAGTTGCCTCAGTTATCTATTTAGAGATCTCCCTTACCCTAACCACCAAAACACTTACATACAACCGTATCTACCTCCTCCGCAGTCTCTAAACCCCCTATCACAACAGATGAAATCCTTTTCTTCCTCAGCCTAGAGGGTTTCTTCCACCAGTGAATCCCTAACTTTGCCTTCCTTGCTAAACCACTATATGCTGTAGCCAAAGAAGTTCCAACAGGGCCCCTTACCTCACCTACCACTGTTTGTAAGGTGTTTATGGCTATTCCAGATGCCCTGGTTTCCTCACCTCCCTTTCACTCCCCAACCTGACACATCCTTTCCACTTCTTCAATGGCAGGGGATGAATGACAGGGGGTTAAAACTGGACTTCTTGCATAACCTGTTGGCCCCAGCTATGATCCAGTAGGCTTCCTATCTAAACAGCTAGATCCTACGATCTGGGTGGGAGCAGTGGTGGTTGGTGGAAGCCCTGTCTGAGAGCAGTGGTGGCTGCTGCCATGCTCACAAAAGAATTCCTCAAACTCACCTTAGCACAGCCCCTGTCCATCTTCTCTCCTCACTGCCTAATGGACCTTCTCAGCCACCACTCTCTCTCTCCTTGGGCCATCACAGGTTCAGAAATTCCATTTACTTTTCATTGAAAATCTCTCTCTGCTCCTCTCCTCTTGATCCATCCACCTTACTTTCTCTGGCAACCATTCTGCCTAGCCCTCTTACTCTTGTCCTCAAGTTGTCAAAATTCTTGCCTCCCCTCAATAAGGACTGGTTGATAACTCTATCCAATCACTATCACACTCTTTTTGTCAATGGCAGCTCAGTAGTTGGGTCAGATGTCTGTCACTGGATGGCATATGCAGTAGTCTCTCCCTCCGCCATTGTCAAGGCATCCCACCTCCCGGAAGATTCCACATCCCAAAAGGCTAAGCTCATAGTCCTTACTATCTCAAAGAGCCAATGATCCAATATCTACACTGATTCCAAATACACCTTCCTTATTTCCCATCCTCTGGAAAGAACAGGGTTTCCTCAGTACTAAGGGATCACCAGTAACTAATGCAAATCTTATAACAAAACTCCTAGAGGCCCTCCAGCTCCCAACAGAGGTCACTATAGTCCAGTGGGGCCACAAGGGCTCAATTAACCCAGTGGTGATCAGTAACTCCCGGGCCAATGCAGTTGTCCATAGCCTCACCCTAAAACCCCAACCCCCTTCCAGTGCCAGTTTTCTTCCTAACCTGTATGGCTAAACCTCTTTATTCCAACAAAGAATGAGTAGACCTCCTCTCATAAAGGGAAACAGCTTGGGAAAAGGGGTTTTCCTCGATAACAACACCACTCTCCTCCAACAATAGGCCTCTGCCATCCTCACAGAAGTCTACCAGTTTCTACACATTGGCCCAAAAGCATTATTCTACTTCCTTGAGCCCTTCTTTCATTATCCAGGACTCCACAAGACCCTTCAGCATATACATCGAACATGCTACACCTGCTTATTCATCTGTCCCCAAGGTGGCCTACACCCTTGGGTCACCACTCACCAACTCCACAGCCACCATCTAGGCAAGGACTGGCAGGTTGACTTCACTCATATGACAGACATAAAACCTTCCAATAACTCCTTCCTCTAGTAGACAGCTTTTCAGGTTGGATTGAGGCCTTCCTTGCCTCAAAAGATGTGGATACTGTCAGAACTGTTTTCCTGGAGCACATCATACCAAGCTTTTGCCTTCCAACAACCATCCAGTCCAACAACAGGCCAGCCTTCACTTCCAGAGTCATCCAACTGGTTTCTAAATCCCTCAAAATCTCATGGAAATTCCACATCCCTTATAGTCCCTGATCCCTAGGTAAGGTTGAAAGAGCCAATGGCCTTCTAAAGGATTATCTCACCAAACTCTCCCTAGAGCTCCATCTCTACTGGCCTGAGCTCCTCCCCCAGCCCTCACTCATTTGTGTGTGGTTTTCCAAAATCCCATGGGCGTAAGCCCATTTGAAATCCCATACGATAGGCCCTTTACATTAACCTTAGAACTTCTGGTCCAGGCCCCACACCCTTGCCAGCATCACAACTTCCTTTTCTCTCTCTCCTCTGCCAGCTGCCCTGTGAATATGCAGAGTGTGTCCTCCCAACCCTCACTCCGTCCACTTCAGTCTCAGAGTGCTCGCCTGGCCCTCTCCAGCTGGGTGACAGTGTACTACTAAAAGAGCTCCACCATTGCTCCTCAGAACCTAGTTGGATGGGACCTCACACTATCATTCTCACCACCTCCACAGTGGCTAATTTTTTCAGACAGCCCTTTTAGTTCCATGTCTCTCGCCTCAAACAGACATCCCTTTCCAGTCCCTGGAAGTCTCAGGTTTGGGGACCCACAAAACTTCGTCTCACCAAGTTTCCCCTGCCAACTCCTCATGCTCCTATCTTTCCTCCTCCTCCCCCACCAGGGGTCCTAACCTCTAGCCTCTCTTTTCACTGGCATTTCTACGTACAAGTTGTCCTGGATATTCACAGGTCACACCCATACCCACCTCCTGGCCACCGGAGACTCCCAACCACATGACTGCAAGTCATGGGTCTCCATCTCTATCTCCTTTGTGAAAATACACTTGGTTACCTCAGGGATGGTCAAATCCAGCCCTTTGCTTTACCTTTGATTGGACCTAAGAATCCCATCACAATTGGTGGGTAGATACCTATGGAGGTTACACTTTCATTATCTGTTGTATTCATGTCATACAACTAGACTCACACAACAAACTACACGACACTTATCTCCTTACCACAAACAGTTGAGGCCAGTCCTACCTCAACATCAAAGACCCTTGGGATGATAGGTAGGTAAAAGGAGTCTGGAGAAAAGTCTATCTCTGGGCCCCATCAGGGGCCATCCACATCTACTGGACTTACACCAGAGTATCTGTTGTATTCATGTCATACAACTAGACTCACACAACAAACTACACGACACTTATCTCCTTACCACAAACAGTTGAGGCCAGTCCTACCTCAACATCAAAGACCCTTGGGATGATAGGTAGGTAAAAGGAGTCTGGAGAAAAGTCTATCTCTGGGCCCCATCAGGGGCCATCCACATCTACTGGACTTACACCAGAGTAGCCCCCAAAAGAAAAGTCTATCTCTGGGTCACCAGTTCGTCCCCATCAGGGGTCATCCACATCTACTGGACTTACACCAGAGTAGCCCCCAAAACCATCAACCAACTAAAAGACCAATCAATAAACATTCGGAACCACAAAGTTTCCCTAAATCAATAAATACACACTGTACAGGCTGGTAGGATGGACCCATTTTCCTCACTATCCTTAGTCCAACAGGGAATCCTCCTTTTCAACTCCACAGGGATGGGAAATTTCTGACTGCCTTCTCTGTGCCTCCCTAGGCTGGGATCCCCTCACTGTGGTCCCAATAACCTCCTTCCCAAGCACTTCCTGTACCACCTCACAGCCCTCCTTTAGCCCTCTACAAAACATCCCATTGTTCAGAAATACAGGCCAACTAAATCAGACAACATGTTACACCAACAATGCCTCATTGACACCCTTTGGACACCTTGTGTAACCAGTCCATCTCAATCTCCTTTTCTCTCTGCACCCCTTTGGGCACTTTTTTTGGTGTAATGGCATCCTAACCAAACTAATCAACTCCACTTCCCCTTGTTTCCAACTAACCCCTAGTCCTACAGCTAATCCTCTATGGTCAGGCTTAATTCCTCTTGCTGGCCTCCCGCTTTTCTACAGACTCCAGCACCAAAAGAGTGGTCTTCCTTCCCATCATAATAGATATGTCACTAGCATCCTCCCTTGTAGCCACTGAAATTTGGAGGGTGAATATTTAGCCCACAGCTTCTCCACATCCCAGGACCTAGAGGAAAATCTCCAGTTAGCCATTGAGGCCTCCACTGCCTCTTTGGCCTCCCTCCAGTGACAAATCATTTCAGTCACCTGGGTAGCTCTTCAAAACCGAGATGCTCTAGACACTGATGGTAGAAAAATGGAGCACCTGTCTGTTCCTCAGGAAATAATGCTGCTAGTATGTCAACAAGTCAGAGCTGGTTGAACAAAACATTGATGTTCTCAGCCATCTAAGTGAAGAACTATGGCACCAGCAGCAACAGCCCACTTCTCTTTTCCTAGACAGGTGGCAATCTACCCTCATCACCTGGATTGCCCCTATTTTAGGACTATCAGTTCTTATCTTCCTTCTCTTCATGCTCACACACTGTTTACTCAAGTTCCTCTGAAGCCAAATCCAAGAAGTTTCCTGTATGGCTGTCAACCACCAAACCGCCAGCCCCCAACTTCTGCTCTTTACCCCAGCTCAGCTGGAAGTAGCCAATGGTCAAACAGTGCCCTATAACACCAAAACAGTCAGGATGTTAGGCCAGAGGTTTGGGCAGCTTAAATGTAGGGTTTGGACACCTCACCACAGTCAGCTGATGTAACCGAGATCTGTCATCAGAACTATGCCGCACTTAGATCTAACCCAGATGTAGCACATGGTGCTCTACTCTGCACACAGCTCCAGATCCTATGTGGCACAATAGTCTGCTCTCCACCTAAAAGTACATGGACTGTTTCTACCTCTAAGATACTCCTCTTCCTTCTACCCTTATAAAAACTGCTAAACCCCTCCCTAGAGCATGACTCTCTGGCCCTCCCTCTATTTCCCTGTTGGACCAGTGAACCTCACTGGAAGCATTCCCAATAAATGCTCTACATTTCTATTTTCTTGCATGGTCAGCCCATTCCTAACACTAAGTACATCTTAATGTTAGCTAAACTAGTTTTAAAATCTTTCTATTGTACTGTTTTATTTGCTTTTAAGTATAAAATTCATTGGCATTAACCACAATAATGTTATTGTGCAATCATCACAAGCACCTGTCTCTGAAACAATTTTTAACTTTCCAAACTAAAACACCTTACTGGTTGAAAAATATAATTCCCCCCTGTCCCAGGGCTTTTCAGACCCTGGAAACTTCCTTTCTACTCTGTCTCTATGAAACTGGCAACTTTAGGTGTATCACATAGGTGAAATCACACAATATTTGCCCTTTCCTGAACAGCTTATTTCTTTTAGTGTAATATCTTCAAGGCTTACCCATGTTGTAGCATGTGTACTAATTTCCTTTTTTAAAGGTACATTTCAAAAACATTCTTCTATGTGTGAGTGTGTGTGTGTGTATTCCACTTTTGTTTATTCATTTATCTGTGGGTGGGAACAAGGGTAGCTTCAGCCTTTTGGGAACTGTAAATAATGCTGCTATGAACATGGATATACAAATCTGCTTGAGCCTCTGCTTTTTTTTTTTCCTTTTTTTTCTTTTTTCAGTATGTACCCAAAAGTGTAATTTCTGTTATTTCTTTTTATATCAATACATATGGTTAATTCTATTCTTACTTTTTTTCTTTTTCTTATTTTAATCCAGGGATTCCCCATGATGTAAGCATCATTCCTCAGCCTTCCAGGCAGCTGGAACTGCAGGTGTGCATCTCCATGCCCAGCTCTTTTTTCAGACGGGGCTGACTATATCATCTAGACTAGCATCCAGTTCATGATCCTCCAACCTCAGCCTCCCTAGTAGCTGAGATCACAGGTGTGCACCATCACACCCAAACTTTAGGTTCAGCTGGGACTTGAACCTGGGCTTCCTTTGGGGCATCAGCCCGAGGAGCAGCAGTGTCTTCCCAGCACTGCCACCATAGCTGGGCCTATTCTAGTGGCTACATTGTTTTACAATTCCATTAGCAGGAAATAAGGCATTCATCATTATTTTATATGACTAACAATTCATTCGTTTTTTGAGATATTTTTGCTATGGTGTGCATATGCTCGCCAGAGAGACAGAAAGACAGAATAGGGAACTTACCCCCCAGTGGGTATGGCCATGCCCCAATCCCATCTCCTCCATTATCCTCTTGGGATTTTGGGGCACACTCACACACGCACACACAAATACACACACACACACACATGCACACATGCCTGGTGTTTTTTTTAAGATGCCTGATCTAGGACATGAACCATGGTTGATATGTGGGAGTCCAACGATGTGACCATTACACAATCTCTTGGTCCCTAAAAGTAACAATTCGAAATAAATAAGAGGTTCAAATAAGGATTTGGATTTTCATACATCCCAGTCAAGAAATGTTCTTTTCTGTTTTGAAAATAGCTATGCTAATGACTATGAAGTAGTATCTCATTGTGATTTTGAGTTGCATTTCCCTAATAGTAAGAAATATTTAATGTTTTTTCATATATTTACTGACCATTTGTGTATTTTCTTTATAGAAATATCTCATTTGTCCATTTCAAAGTGGATTACTTTCTGTTTTATCATTGAATTGTAGATCTTTGTATATTCTAGATATTAATCCCTTATTTGATATAGATTTTAAAAGTTATTTATTGAATTATTTATTTTATTTATTATTATTATATATTTTTACTTGCTATAAGGTACATGCACCCACCAAAGAGGGGGAGGAAAAGTGAGAAAGCAAACTTCCACATCTGGGACTCGAATCGTGGTTGACCATGTCGTAGTCCAGCACCTTCACCACCACCACCACATGCTGGCCTCATTAGATATAAAATACACAAATGTTTTTCTCTTATTCCTGGAACTGGCTAATCACTGCCAATATTTCCTTTGATGAACACAAGTTTTCGATTTTTATGTAATCCAATATACATATTTCTTTTGTTGTTTTTGCTTTTGGATCTTATTTCAGAAATTATTGCCAAGTCCAGTGTCATGAAATTTTATAGTGGGCCCAGCCTTCAGTATCTTTTTGAGAGTGTTATAGTTTTTAGGTTATCAGTCTTTCACCTTCTTAATTAAGTTTATTTCTAAGTATTATTTTTTCTTTTGGGTGATATGAAAAATGGATTTCTGTTTTCAATTTCCTTTTACATTGTTCATTGGTAGTATATAGAAATATAACTCATTTTTGTGGCTGGTTTTGTATTCTTTAACTTTGATGAATTATTTATTAGTTCTAACATATTTTGTGTGGTCAATAGGGTTTTCAACATATTAAATGATTTTATCTACAATTAGCAATAATCTCATTTCTTTTTTTCCTATTTAGATATCATTTTATGCTATCCCAAACTGTTCACTGTTCTGGCTATGACAATTTTGTGTACATGTAGTGAAAATAAGCATCTCTGTCTTGTTCCTGATCTTACAGTGAAAGCTTTCAGTCTTTCACCACTGAGTATAATGTTATTTATGGGTATTTCATAAATGTACCTTACCATGTTGAAGTATGTTCTTCTATTTCTAGTTCGTTGAGTGTTTTTGTCATGAAAATATATTGAAATCTGTAAGACTTTTCTAAAACATATTGAAATGATGTGTGTGTGTGTGTGTGTGTATGTGTGTGTGTGTGTGTTGTTTTATTCGATTAATGTGGTGTATTATAAAAGATTTTTGTATGTATAATTACCTTTGCCTTCCAGGAATAAATTCCACTTGAATATGGTGTATAATTTGTTGTTGAATGTTGGAATAAGTTTAGCACTTTTTGCAGAAGTTTTTTTTTTGTTCGTTGTGTGTGTGTGTGTGTGTGTGTGTGTGGTTGTGTCTTTATCTAGCTTTAGCTTTATTTTTAGAATAATGCTGGCCTCAGAGTAAATTTGGAAGTGTTCTCTCCCCTTCAACCTTTTGGAACAGATGAAAAGAACTAGTGTTATTTTTTTTCTTACTTATTTAATTTTTTACATTCAAAATAATATATCGTTAGATATCACTTAACCCTAGTCAAAATGGCTAAGACAGGTGCTAATATTTTTAACATGTGGGGCAAGCAGATGGGGTGGTGGTTAAAGGCACTGGATTCCTACATGGCCGGCCATGGTTAAAGTCCCAGATTTGGAGGCTTGCTTTCTCACTTTTCCTCTCTCTCTCATTCTGTCCCTTGCTGGTCAGATTTAAATAAATAAAGAAATAAGATTAAATTAGTATGAGATAAAAATCACTAGTGAAGCTGTCTGGTCCTAAGCTTCACTCTTGGGCGATGTTTTTGATGACTAATTAATCTGCTTACAATTCAGACCTATTCAAATAATCTATTTCTTCAAGATTCAGTTTTAGTATTGTGTGTGCTTCTAGTATTTAGTCCATTTTCATGTACAGTATTCAGTTCCTTGTCATGTAATTTTTCATAGTATCCTAATACTTCCTTCCTATAAAAAAATAGTCATGTTCCTTCTTTTATTTCTTGTTTTGGTTCTTTGAACCTTCTCACTTTTTTCTTAGTCAATCTAAATATTGATCTTGATCAATTATGTTGACCTTGATAAAGAACCAACTTTTGGTTTTATTGATTTTTTTCTTATTGTTATTCTGTTCTTGGTTTTACTTATCTCTGTTCTAATCTCCATTACTTTATTTTTTCTGCCACCTTTAGGTTTAAGTCTGCTTAATATTTTCTCATCCCTTGATGTAATGTATAAAGTTATATTGTTGGAGAGATATTTTTTTCTTTTCTCTTTTTTTTGGAGAGATTTTTGCTATAGAGCGCGTGCGCTCGCCAGACAGACAGAGAGAGACAGAGAGACAGAAAGAGAACCCCCCCCCAGGGGGGATGGCCACGCCACAATCCCTTCTCCTCCATTCTCCTCTCGGGATCTTGGGCACACATGCACACGCACCCAGTGTGAGTTTAAGCCACCGGGTCCAGGACTCGAACCGCGGTCGACTATGTGGGAGTCCAGTGCATAGCCATTACGCTAACTGCTTTTCCCAGGATATATTTTCTTTTAAGTAAGCATTTATAGCTATACATTTATCTCTTAGCACTACTTTTGCTGAATTCCACACATTTTAAATTGTGGTTTATTTTCTATTGAATCAAGATAGTATTTTTCTTATGTGATTCTTTCTTTGACCCATTCTTTCTTTGAGTATGTTGTTCACTTTTAATACTTTTGTGAATTTTCCAATTTTCTTTCTGCTATTCATTTTTGTTTTCATTGCCTTGTTGTTAGAAAAAATACCTTACATAATTTTAGTCTTTTTGAATTCACTGAGTTCATAGGCTAACATATGGTCTATCCAGAGAATGTGTAGAAACTCCAGGAAAATGTGCATTCTGCTCTTGTTGAATGGAGTGTTGTGTATATATCTATTAGGTTCAACTGGCCTCTGCTGTTGTTCATGTCCTATATTTCATTATTGATATTGTCTGACTGTTCAACTCATTATTAAAATGGGGTATTGAAATCTCTTACTACTATTTAGAGAAACCTATTTATACCTTCAATTCTGTCAGTGTTTGTTTCACATATTTAGGGCCTCTGATGCAGAGTACAAATACATGTTTAATAATAATTTAAGGCATATTGGCTGTTTTATCAGCATATGATGACCTTTGCCCCTTGTAAAATTTTTAAACTTAATGTAGGTTTTGTCTGATCTTACTATAGCCACCCCTTGTTTATTTTAGTAACTATTTGCATCAATTTTTTTCATTCTTTCACTTTCAATCTATGCGTATTCCTATATTGAAACTGAGTTTCTTACAGATCACATATCGTTGAATCTTGTTTTTTTTTTCATATTTAATCTCTATATGTCTTTTTTATTCGGGAATTTAATTTGTTCATATCTAAAGTTACTACAGAGAGAAGAACTTTTGATTTTCTATCATTTGTTTTGTCTATGTCTTATTTCTGGCCCTAAATTTCACCATTACTGACATCTTTTGCATTCTTTTTTGTTTCTTTGTTCCCGCTCCCTTAGGTTTTTGTGATAGGGTAAACATGTTTGAGAGAGAGAGACAGAGAAAGGGAAAGTGAGAAACTATCCCCCAAGGGAAGCAACCATTTCACAATCCCTTCTCTTTAATTCTCGTCTCAGAATCTTGGGCATGTGTGCACAGGCATGATTTTCAAACTAACGGGTCTGGGACTTTAACCATGGTTGGCCATGTGAGAGTCTAACACCGTAGCTACAATGCCACCTACTGGCCTTCAGTGGATTTTTATTTTAGAATAACTTGTTTCAATTTTCTTCTTATTCTCTTTTTTTGTAAATTCTGTAGATATTTTCTTAAAGGTTACTAGAAGGATTATCTATGACATTCTAAGTTATAGCAACCTATTTTATTCTGGTATCAACTAATTTCAACTGCATAGAAACATTCTACTCTTTTCCAGGTCTACTTCACTCCCAGTTACACTTTGTTATTAATGTCACTAATTTTATCTTCACAATGTGAATAAAGAGTAGATATTTTTCCATTTCCTTGTATCTTTTAAAATTTTTTTAACAATGTTCTATAGTTTTCCATGGACAAGTCTTTCAGCTTGATTAACTTATTTCCTAAGTATTTTAGTCTTAAAGATTATTATTAGTGGGAGCACAAAATATTTTTATGATTTTTTTTTACTGTAACTATATAAAAATGCAACTGATTTTTATGTTTTATTTTGTTTCCTTCACCTTTATTGAGTTCACTTATTAGGCCAAGCACTATTTGTGGAGCATTTAGGTTTTTTTTATATAAAATACGTCATCTGCAAATACAGCTACTTTTAGTTATTTTTTGCTTCTGGTGACTTTTTGTTGTTATTGTTGTCATCTAATTGTTCTGGCTAGGTTGAACAGGAGAGGTGAAAATTTACTCCCTAAACATTTGTGTGTTTGGGATTACCCTTGTTTTTCATCTTGGAGGAAAGTTTTAGCTTTTCACCATTGGTTACAATGTCAATGTAGGCTATTTTTTTTTTTTTTTTAGAGGTTTTTGCTATAGGGCCCGTGCCATCGCCAAAAAGACAGAGAGAGACAGAGAAAGTGAAAAATCACCCCCTGGGGGGATGGCCATGTCACAATCCCTTCTCCTCCATCTCCTCTCTGGATCTTGGGCACTCATGCACACACACCCAGTGCGAGTTTAATCCACCGGTTCTGGGACGCAAACTGTGGTCGACTACATGGGAGTCCAGCGACATAGCCATTACACTAAGTGCTGGTCCAATGTAGGCTTTTTATAAATAAGTGTTGGGATAAGTTTCTTCAATGTCTAATTTGTTAAGTGTTATTATTATGAAAATATTTTGATTATTGTGACATGCTGTTTCTGAATCTATTGAGATGATCGTGTGATTTGTATCCTTTATTTTGTTAGTGAAATATATTACAAAAATTGACTTGTTTATGCTTAAATTTTCTCATATCTCAAGAATAAATCCTACTCAGTTATATTTGATACTTTTAACGTGATGTTGCATTTGATATGCCAATATTTGTTGAGAAGATTGCATTTAAGTTTATCAAAGATATTAGCCTGTAGTAGTCTTTTCTGGTGGTATTATTTTATGATTTTGATATCAGCATGATTCTGATTCTGTTATTATTATAAAATGAATAGTTGTATTTATTAATTTTGTTTAAACATTTGATAGAATTTAAAGTGATCTGGTCCTGGACACTTCTTCACTGAGAGTTCTTTTATTACTTCTTCAATGTCCTTTTATGTTTTTGGTATATTCAGTTTCTATTTCTTCTTGTTTCAGTCTTAGTAGATAGTATGTTTCTAGGAAATTTTCTCTTTCTTCTAGGTTGTGTTATTGGCCTATAACCTTCTTAGTACTTTCTTACAATTATTTTTATTGTGTAGGAACCACTATAATGTCTCCACTTTTATTTGTAACTTTATTAGTCTTTTTTATTTTGACCTAGTTATTCTTGCTAATGGTTTGTAAATCTTATTTATCTTTCAAAATATCAACTCTTAATTTTACTAATTAAAATTATTTTTTCTATTTTTATTTTAATTTTTTTTCACTAATATGTCTTGTTTCCTTCCATCTGCTAATTTTGGATTGTTTTCTTTTACTAGTTCCTTGAGGTGTAAAGTTTGGTTGTTTATTTGTTATTTTTGTTCTTGTTAAGTTTGATTTTTTCATAACAGAGAGAGACGCTTCACCAGGTCATGTCATGGGATGATCCTCCTCTAGCTTTTCAGTGGCCAGTTCTGTGGGCAGCATGTTCAGGTTGACCTGTGATATAAACTCAGGACTTTCTCATGTATTTCCGATAACACACAGGAACACTTTACTATTTGCATTACAACAGTGGACCATTTTTCTCTTCTGATTTGTTTATTTTTACATTTATTTATTTGTTAAAGAGAGAGAGAGAGAGAGAGAGACAGACAGACAAGCAGGCAGTCAGGCAGCTTCTCCCAACATGATCGTCATGCCAAGATCTATCCTTAGTCTCAGATTGCTGGGATCACAGGTATGCACAGGCATAACTGGCATGCCCTGGGAGGTTCTCGGACTTGAACTCAGAACCTTTCCCAAGAGGGTCTAGTAGCATTAGCTCTGCTATTCCCTAATCACTGTTCTATTTTATACCTTTGGTATAAAGTTCTCTCTTGGTGTTCTTTTGTTCTTTTCCATAAGTTTCATTATGTTGTGTTTCATTCTCCTTTGTCTTAAGATATTCCTTAATTCCCTTTAGATTTTTGCTTTTACTCAGCAGTTTTAAAGTGTGTTTTTAAATCTTAATTTTTTAAAAATGTTCTCATTTTATTTCTTTATTTCTAACTTTATTTCATTATAATTAAAAACGATGTTTTGAATAATTTCCATCTTCTTAAATTTGTTAATACTAGATTTGTACCCTTGCATATACTCTATCTTGGAGACTGTTCTGTGTGAACTTGAAAAGAATCAATATTCTGTTGCAGTGGAGTAGATAGTTCAGTATATGTCTTTTAGGTCTACTTGGTCTCCAGCGTTATTCGATTCTGCCTTTTTCTTATTGATTTTCTTTCTGGATGACCTATTCATTACAGAGAATGAGGTATTGAAATTTCTTACTGTTATTGTATTGCTCTCTATTTCTCCCTTCAGACTTGTTAATGTTTCCTTTGTATATTTATATCCTTTGATGTCTGTTACATATATTTACAATTGTTATGTCTTCTTGTTGAATTGACTCTTTTATCATTACATAATGACCTTTTTTGTCTCTTGTGACAGTGTGACTTAAAGCCTATTTTGTCTGACCTAAGTACAGATGCTTCTGCATTTTTGGTTACAATTTGCATGACATATCTTTCATTACCTCTCCCCTTTCAGCTTTT
This sequence comes from Tupaia belangeri chinensis, assembly GCF_000334495.1. NCBI lineage: Eukaryota > Metazoa > Chordata > Mammalia > Scandentia > Tupaiidae > Tupaia > Tupaia belangeri. The sequence goes on from NW_006159800.1 coordinate 370,535, forward strand.
GTCTGCTCTTAATCTAAAGCGAGTATTTTCTATTGAGTAATAGTAATGTCTTGCTTTTTTTTCTTTTTCTTTATTTGGGAGTCTTGACCATTTATATTTAAAATTGTTATTGATAGGTAAGAAATCACTATTGCCATTTTGTCAATAGTTTTTAGTTTTCTTGTTTCTTTTTCTTTTTAGATTTTTTGAATTAATATGCTTTGATTTTCTTTTTCTTTTGTGTATTCTTTCCTTTCTGTGTATTTACCATGCATTTTTTACTGATTTTTCATGATTCTCACATTGAATATTTTAAAACTATATTATCTTAAAATTATATAACAAGAGAGAAATGGTATTTGGTAAGGGAAACCAAGTAGGAGACCATTCTAAGCTTCTTCCTGCCTCCCAGCTCTTCCCGGGTACATTGGTCCACCATCATTTCCCCCAGCCTGTGCTGCCACTGACCAGAGATAAGTGGCAGTTGGTGAGGGGAACTTAGCAGGAAACCATTCTAGGCTTCTTCCTGTCTCCCAACTTAAATCTCAGATATATTCTGAGCCTTCGTAGTTTCCTGAATCATGTGGCAACTCCTTTTCCCTCTTCCATCTGAAAATCTCCAGGTTAGCCTCAGGTTCCCCTTGTGTCAAAAGCTGATGTAGGAAGCAACACCTGAAGGTGGCTATATACATACTTTCTGACTGGAAGACATGGTCCTTTGCCAAAAACACATCTGAGAAGTAGAGGTCTTTTACCTCCCTGACATTATAGAATCAACAACAGAAATGCAGGTAGTAGCATATAAGCCATCAGATGACTTGAAACCAGCACAGAGGAACAAAAAAGTATGAGAAACCAGAAAAAATGTATCTTCTTAAATGGAACAGAGCAACTCTTCTTCAGTGATGGACAGCACAAAAGAGCTTGAATAATGTTAGAAATGGAGTTCAGAATATTCATGGTAACAGAGATAAGGAACTTTTTCCAGGATTTGAAGGAGGAGATAGACACCATTAAAAAATCAGTTAGAACTCCTAGAAATAAAAAGAGTGATATAGGAAATCAAGACCTCCCTCAAAAGAAAGTATTAGTAGTAGACTGGACCATGCACTAAACAGAATCTGAGCTGGAAGACAAAAACTTTGACTTAGATAAAACCACCAGAACTAATGAAAAAAAAATTAACTGAAAGGAGGACAACATATGAGAAATATTAGATACTATTAAAACTAAAATATTCAAATAATTGATATACCAGAAGGTGAAGAATCAGGCAAGGGCATAGAAAGTCTATTCCATGAAATACTTGCAGAAAACTTCCTAAACTTAGAGAAGCAATCAGACATCCAAACCCATGAAATAAAAAGGACCCTAAATTTAATCAACTCAAGAAGATCTTCTCCCAGGCACATCATAGCCAGAATGACCAAAATCACAGAAAGCCAAAGCATTAAAAATGGCAAGTGAGAAACATCAAGTCACTTACTAAGGTTATCCCATCCAGCTAACATTGGAACTCTTGACAAAACAACACAAGCATGGGAAGAATGGGAAGATATAATCAAAGTGTTAAAAACGATTTCAACCAAGATTACTATACTCAGAGAGATTAATCTTCAAATGGGAGAAAAAGATATAAATATTCTCAGACAAGCAAATACCAGCTCTTCAAGAAGTTCTGAAGGGAGTACTATACCATGAACGCCAAATAGAAACAGATAGAAGTAAGAGAAGGAAAAACTAACCAAGAAAATGGCTAGCATAGTGGTAGGGACAAGTCCAGTTACATCAATAATAACATTGAATGTTAATGGATTAAATTCTCCAATCAAGAGACAAAGACTGGGTGAAGGGACTAAAAAGAAACCCCTTGTTTCTTGCTTACAGAAATTACACTTCATGGATAAAGACATACATATTTTAGAAGTTGGAGGGCTGGAAAAAGGTATTCCATGCAAATGGAAAACAAAAAAGAACTGGAAGTGTAATGCTAATTTCAAACAAAATAAGCTTTAAGAAAAAAACTGTAAGAAGAGGCAAAGAATGGCATTATATAGTAGTGAAAGGGCTAATTCTTCAAGTAGATATAATGCTTATAAATACCTATGCACCAAACACAGGAGTACCCAAATATGAATAGGAAAGACTACTGAGTCTAAAATAAGAGAAAGTCTGCAACACACTAATCATTGGAAAATTATATGAGAAACATTGTTAAATATGAAATGGTGTTTAGCTCTCTGTGTATAGAAATTTGTGGCAATGGATGTTTCAAAATCTATAAGATTCTTAAATATCTTCTCTGTGAGAGTATTTTATTAGTCATATTTGTGATTTAAAATGGCTCTAATGAAGTTTGTCACAGAAATGATCAAATTTGTCAGTTTGGGGTTATGGTAAAATCAGAGCTCAAATCAGAGCTATTTTAAGTTTTGTTGTCCAGAGTTAATGGGTTTATTCTGATTTTTTTCCTAAAACATTTTGTAATAAGCTACAATCCAAAAGATGCCTCTTTTACAGAAATTAATGTAAAAGATTCCGATAAGTACTATCGAATATAGATTTCTGATAACTTTGAGATTTTATTTCTGAACTTTCAGGATTTAAATGGGAGGATTGTACCATAGTAACACTGCAAATTAATCTCTCTACAGAAGAGAGATTAATTACATGAGACTGAATTGATGAAATTGAATTTTATGACTTTTGACTAAAGCATTGCTGATTTTTTTCTATGCTTTGTTTTGCAGACTTAAGAATTTTTGTTTTCTTTTGAGCTGTTAATAGCTTCAGCAATTTGATTTTTTTTTTTTTTTGTAAACAGAATTAAAAAGAAGACAGAAACACTTTTCTCCCTTTTTGACCCTTTTGGAATTGAAAGATATTTGTGAATATTCTTATTTTGTGGCAGTGAGTTTATTTGCCTAAGTTTAATAATATCTATTGCTTTGCAACAGCAATTGGAAATGCTGGTTATTATCAGGGCTTTGAGTGGAATGTCTTATCTAAAAATAAGATCAGAAAACTAAAAAACTAAGGTTGATCTCAAGAAAGCCAACAGAAAGCTCTTGGAAAGATTGATACCATAAACAGTTCTGCCTGGCAGCTAAGTAAAGAATGTCACTTCCTGACAGGACCCAAAACTTCCCAAGTACAGGTTCTTAAAGGTACAGTCAGATGGTGAATTCCTGACTTGACTCAATAGCCTTGGGAGGCTTTTTTTTTTTTTTAAATTTAATCTGAAGTTCTTTATAAAAGTTCCAGCAAAGCCAACTAAATCAATTAGTGGTCTTATCGAGCTTTGTGGAAATAATAGACCAAATTGAGACTAAACTTATTTTTTTGCAAATGAGTTACTTTATGCTTCTCTTTGGTAAAGGGGGAAATGGGGAGAGGAAATCATGTTTCAGAAGAAAACTATGGTGCACTTGTTACTAGATTTTAGCTCTTTCCATATTTACTTTTTGAGTTGTGAACAGAATCTTAACCTTTTTCCTGGCTTTAAGTTTTAAGCAAATTTTTCTTTTCAAATTTCTATTCATTAAGACAAAACTGTTTTCTCAAAATCAAAAATAATAATAATAATAGGAAACTAAAGACAGTGCAGGAGAAGGGTGGGGAATAGGTGAAGGAGGAAATCAAGGTCAAGAAAAAAAAAAGTAAAATATTTAACAAACACCAAAAATGGAAAATTGCTGATAATAATGTTTAGGATAATATCTTTGATTGGACTAATATGCAGTATATTTAAGATGATAAAATTGATTTTGTATGTTGTAAAGATGTGCAGTAATTAAGTGAAAAAAATAAAATGTTCATTTTCAATAGGAAAAAAATTGTAATAACAACTTCAGTTACATGCAGAAACTGTACAATTCATTTCCCCTACTCATTAATTTATGTAAGCAATTTCAGACATTACTATTTTAAAGAGAGATTTTTGCTATAGACTCTGTGGGCTTACTAGAGAGACAGAGACAGAGAGACAGAAAATGAGAAATCACCCCTCCTCAGAGGTATGGCCATACTTCTTCTTCTCTTCTCCTTCCCTTCTTCTCCATTCTCCTCTTGGGATTTTGAGCACTAGAGCACATGAACCCAGCATGAGTTTCAGGATCTGGGTCTGGAACACGAACCATGTCTTCCTGGAGGTCCAGCAATGTAATCATAATGCCATCTTCTGTTTCCCAGATTTTACTTCTTTTTGTACTGTGTTCATTAACAAATTTTAGTGGACACATTCTATTTACTTTTTGAAAATTAATTTTTCTACTCATAATCAATAATGTTACATTGACTCTCTTCTAATATTTGCTTATTTACTATTCTGCCTAATTGAGTCAGCCATTGAACCCCTTTAGCAAATTTTTTTCAAATCAGTTATTCTGTTTTTCAAATCTGGAGTTTCTCTTTGGTTCTTTTAAAATAATGTCTATGTCTTTGTTATTTTCATTTTATTTATATATCTTTTCCCTGATTATTTTTATTTCTTTTGTAAAAACTATTTTCTTTATTCACAATATAGTGTGTTCTTGTGCTTAAAGAAGAGAGAGAGAGAGAGAGAGATGAATATTCTGCACAGGATCTGGTCAGAGCATGATAGGCTTTGAATGATCAAGCAAGTTGCAAAACAGCTCTGGTTGTAAGAAACTATGTGTGAATAAGCATGAGAAGTAATTCTTGATCTCTTATGAGAAAAATAAATGAGACTTATCAAAAACTTGACCGGGGGAACCAGCAGTTAGCGTAATGGCTATGTCTCTGGACTCCCATGTAGTCAATCGCGGTTCGCGTCTCAGACCCAGTGGCTTAAAACTCACGCCGGGCGCGTGTGCGTGCGTGCCCAAGATCCCGAGAGGAGAATGGAGGAGAAGGGATTGCGGCATGACCATCTCCCCTGGGGGGTGATTTCTCGCTTTCTGTCTCTATGTCTCTGTCTGTCTGTCTGGCGAGCGCACGCGCCCTATAGTGAAAATCTCTCAAAAAAACAAACAAACAAACAAAAAAACTTGACCAGAGTGACTCTATTTTTCAAGTTGGCTCTACATTAATAAATATATGTGTCAGTTTCCTGTCATAGTGACTCTTCCTTGGGGATCCTGCCTTATTTATCTACTCGCTGAATCTAATCCTTGTCTCAGTGGCAAATAAATAACTTAACATCACATCTTAAGGAACTGGAAAAGCAACCACAAAAATACATAAAAATAAAAGAAAAAACCAAATAGTAAAGATTCAAGCTGAAATAGAAAATAAAAGAACTATACAAAAAAATGAAGGGAACCAGCAGTTAGTGCAATGGCTATGTTGCTGGATTCCCACGTAGTCGACCGTGGTTCGCATCCCAGACCCGGTGGCTTAGAACTCACGCTGGGCGCATGTGCATGTGTGCCCAAGATCCTGAGAGGAGAATCGAGGAGAAGGGATTGTGGCGTGACCATCCCCCCTGGGGGGTGATTTCTCGCTTTCTGTCTCTATTTCTCTCTGTCTGTCTGACGAGCGCACACGCCCTATAGCGAAAACCTCTCAAAAAAAAAAAAAATGAACAAAATGAAAAACTGTTTTCTTGAGAGTATAAAAAAGATAAATCATTAGCTAGACTAATAAAGAAAATGAGAGAAATAAACCAGATAGATACAATTATTAATGAAGCTGGTAATATTACAATTAATATACTGAAAATATAAAAACCTATGAGATGGACTAGCAGTTAGCGTAATGGCTATGTCGCTGGACTCCCATGTAGTCGACTGTGGTTTGAGTCCTGGACCCGGTGGCTTAGACTCACGCCAGGCGTGTGTGCGTGCATGCCCAAGATCCCAAGAGGAGAATGGAAGAGAAGGGATTGTGGCGTGGCTATCCCCCTGGGGGGTGATTTCTCGTTTTCTGTCTCTTTGTCTCTCTCTGTCTTCCTGGCAAGTGCACGCACCCTGTAGCAAAAACCTCTCTAAAAAAAGAAAAAGAAAAAAAAAAAACCTATGAGAGAATACTATGAGCAACTATATGCTAGCAAACTAGAACACCTGGATGTTATGGACAAATTTCTGGGCAAATACAAGTTATCTAGGTCAAATCAGGATGAAACTGAAAGTCTGAATAGATCAATAGCAAGTATTGAGATTTAATCAGCGATAATTAGTCTTTCAACAAAGAAAAGCTTAGGTCCAAATGGTTTCACTTCTGAATTCTACAAAACTTTTAAAAAAGAGCTAACTCTAAGACCAACAGTTGGTATAATGGCTACGTCACTGGACTCCCATGTAGTCTACTGCAGTTCAAGTCCCGGAGCCGCTAGTTTAAACTCACACCAGGCATGTGTGCATACGTGCCCAAGATCCCAAGAGGAGAATGGAGGAGAAGGGATTGCAGTGTGGCCATCCCCCCAGTGATTTCTCACTTTTTGTCTCAATGTCTCTGTCTTTCTGGCAAGTGCACACGCCCTATAGCAAAAACCTCTCCGGGGAGGGATAAAAAAAGAGCTAACTCCAATTCCTTTCATCCTATTTTTCTTTTTGCTGAGGCTTTTGCTATAGGGCGTGTGCGCTCACGAGACAGAGAGAGGCAGAGACAGAAAGTGAGAAATCACCCCCGGGGGGATGGCCAAGCTGCAATCCCTTCTCCTCTGTTCTCTTCTCAGGATCTTGGGCACACACGCACATGCACCCGGTGTGAGTTTTAAGCCACCAGGTCTGGGACGCGAACCGTGGTCGACTACATGGGAGTCAGTGACATAGCCGTTACACTAAGTGCTGATCCCTTTCATCCTATTTCTAAAGATTTAACAGGAAAGGGTTTTCCAAACTCATTTCATGAAGCCTTCATTACTTTGATCTCCAAGCCAGAAAAGAACCTAACCGAAAAAGAAATTTACAGACTAACATCCTTAATCAATACTGATGCAAACATTTTAAATGAAGTATTAATTTACCAAATCCAATAGCATATTAAAAAGATTATACATCATGATCAGGTAGGCTTTATCCCAGAGATCCAAGAATGTTTCTATGCACTCAGAACAATAAATGTAATACATCACATTAACAGAAAGGAAGATAAACATGATACGATCATAACTATAGATGCAGAAAAAGCATTTGATAAAATACAGTATTCCTTAATGATCAAGTCTCCCAGTAAAATAGGGATAGAAAGGATATTCTTTAACATAATAAAAATCATATACAACAGACCCATTGCAAACATCTTACAAAATAGGAAAATGCTAAAACCCACCTAAAAACTGGAACATGACAAGACTGCCTACTTTCTCCACTCTTTTTCTATATAATGCTGGAAGTCCCAGCCGATTCAGTCAGCCAAGGGAAAAAAAAAAACTAAAAGTCATTCAGAAAGGAAAAGAAGCTGAAGTATTCCTATTTGTAGATAATATGATTTTATACATAGAAAATTCAAAACTTCTGGAAGTGATAAGTGAATTTATTAAAGTAGCAGAATACAAAATCAATATAAAAAATCTACAGCATTTTGTGCACCAAAAAAGAGCAGGCTGAATTGAAGAAAGTGATCCTTTTTACAATAGCCACAAAACAAATAAGATAGCTAAGAATAAACTTAATCCAAGAGGTAAAAAAATTATATGGAAAATTTTGAAAAATTGAAGAAAGAAATTGAGAATGATACAAGAAAATGGAAGGACATCCCATGCTCTTGAACTGGAAAAATCAATACAATCAAAATTTAAGTTCTACTCAAATTTATTCACCTATTCAGTGTGATTTCAATCCAATAACCTGAGACATTCTTCACAGAAAAACAAACAAAAAAAATACAAAAATTTTCTGGAATAATGACCTTGTAAAAAAAATAAAGTCTTTGTCTAGAAAGTTCAATGCCTATGTTTTTTCAGAGATGGTTTCTAGAGACTTATTGTGCTCCTTTGAATGTGCTATATTTTTCCATTTCTTTGTATGCCTATAAGCTTTAGTTGAAGAGTGATTATTTGAAAGAACAGTTGTCTCAGGGAAAGACCTTTATTAATTAGCAGGACATATTTTGAGACTTGTATTTGACACACTGTGTAGACTTAACATCTTGGAATTTTTCTGGGTTCTTGTCTTTCTTGGCCACATGCTTGACTTTTCTCTTTAACCTCCATATTGATAGCTGTTTTAAAATATCTTATTTTTTCTAAGAGTCTCATCACTTTTTTCTTCTTTGGATCCTAGGTTTTCTGCGTTTCTTTATCCAAAATATGTTACACAACAAATCTGCAGATCTATAGTCTCCTTGGCATCGACAAATCATACTGGCAGGCTTGCATGGTGTTTACTAGCCTAAGATCCAAACTACTGGTTTTGGCTATTGAGTTCCAAAGAGTCACCAGAAAAGTTAGACTGGTGGATTGCATCGGCTCTTCTCTCTCTGGTTCATAAAGAATATTAGAGAATGGATTGCCACTTCTAACAAATCTTGCCACATCATGTGAAAAGTGGCATGGGCTAAAAATAAGTCAAAAACACATGATACTTTCAACAATTCTGAGAGTTGCATTTTGTTGATTGGATGAATCTTTGGGTAATTTTCAGAACTCCTATGAAGCTATTTTAGCTAGTCTATGTTTGTTTACTTAACATCTTTATTGGAAAATGAGGTCCTGGAACTTCCTAGTCAATTATCTTGCTGACATCGCTCCCAATTCTATCATTCCAAAATTTAATTTTAAAATTTGACTGAAGCTTAGATATTAAAAAAGCACTTACGTTTTTAATAGATAAGAAAACCATGACATAGAGAGGCTTTGCAAACGTAAGCCAGGCAGCAAGCAACACAGAGGACTTTTGAAACATGTTTTATGAATCTAAAATTGGGGGGCTAGGTTTTACTTTGAAATAGAAGAAAAGCCTGATGTCCTCATTCTGTTGTCTAATGTTTCATTCTAACCTTGAATTTAGAAGGCACAGTACAAGTATTAGGCTGATACTTAAATTTAATAGTTATGCCATAGCTAAGCAGGAGAAATAAAGCAATGCCAGTTTATCTAAAGAAATAAATTCAAGACGAAAATAAAAGGAGTGTATCATTGATAAGAATAACACACAAAAGAAAAACTAACTTTACCCTTCAGGTGTGCAGAGCATCTGTGAGTAATGACTTTTTATTTTAGTTATTCTTTTGCTAAGTGTTTTGAAATCTACTGAGTAGGAAGGGTCACCAGAAGGATGATTTAGTGGAAATTGGAAAACAATAGTTTTAGAAGAGTGTTTGATTTCAATATATATCTTATGCTCTCTGGGAACCTCTCCTTTCTTAGCATTGAGACCACGTCTTGCGAGCAGTTGGCAGGAGGCAAAGGTCTGCAACAAGAGACTACAAACAAGACAATTACTGGAATTCAGAAAAGTGAAAAAGACTTTCCTCACACAGAGGACTGAATATCAAACAGCAGTTTTATCTTACACTCTAAATGAAACGCATCTGTCTGTTTCACTCCAGCTTCTGTCTAAAGGCGTATGGTAGGAGGGCTATGCTTAGAGTCATAAAATAGCATGCCTTTCTTTAATATTTATATAAAAAATCAGAGGTTGCCTGAAATATGACAGGGCCTTTAACAATGGTTTAGAAGTCTCAAATTACATTTTATTATTAACCATTGATAATCAAATTGTTAGCGAGTATCTAAAATAGACCTGACTCTTATACTCTATTGGAGCCATGTGATAAATGATATCTTCAGTTCAAGAAGCTGATAAGTAAGACTAGTAAGAGAATAAGTAAATTATAGTATATTTTAATTCATTAATTCAGGACACATCTACTGAGTATTTACTCAGTACCTAACACTTAGATAGATGCATGTTAAAATTAAATGATACATTATCCCTTCCCTTAAAAATTCACAGAAAGGTATGGAAAACCAAGACCTAGAAGTAAATTAATAAACCGCAGTGCACTGTAGTGTATGCCAAGGTAAAAGTACATACCAAATAGAGGAGCAGAGAGGTGAGGACTTATTTCCAGAAGGACTGAATTGCCTTCTGGAAAACTGAAACCTTATAGACTGTTGCTATCTAACTATGGGCACATCTGATAACCTAGTGCTGTAGACAGACAAAAATTTGTGCACTAGTTTTAAAAAAACAGCTACATTAAAAGAGGAGAGGCAGGAACCAGGCCTTAAGGAGAAGATTCCTCATGGCTCCTGTGAAATCATAATTTCAGGATTGAACTTCAAGAAGTAGGAAGAAACACATCATCCATCAGATGACTAGAATTTGTGGCAGGAACAAAATAAATATGGGAAAGCAAGACAATACCTCTCCTCCAAGGGAAAAGAATAACTCTTCTTCATCCATAAGCAGTTCAATGGAAATCATGGAAATGTCTGATAAAGAATTTAGAACATTCATAATGGTGAAGCTAACAGAGAGACAATGAGCTGCAGAAGAGAAAGGAGAAAGAAGCTAATGAGTTCCAGAAGGTGAGGAAATTCTTGCAAGATCTAAAAGAGGAATTACACAAGTTAAAAAAGAATAAAATGGAATTGTTAGAGATGAAGGCTATAATATAGGAAGTCAAAATCTCCCTTGAAAGTATTAAAAGCAGACTAGATCAATCAGAAAATAGAATCTCAGACATAAAAGAGAAAATTGCTAGCCTAGAAAAATCCACCATGAAGACTGAGAAAATTGCCTCCCAAAATAAGAATAATATACGAGAAGTACTAGATACCATCAAATGTGCAAACATCTGGATAATTGGCATTCCAGAAGGCGAAGAGACTCATAAGGGAATTGATAATCTACTCCATGAAATCCTGCAAGAAAACTTTCCAAACTTAGAGAGGCACTCAAAGATCCAGTCCCAAGAAATACAAAGGACCCCAAACAGAATTGACCCAAGAAGATCTTCTCCAAGACACATTATAGCCAGAGTGACCAAAAGCACAGACGAAGACAAGATTCTAACATTGGCAAGACAGAAATGGCAAGTTACCTACAAAGGATATCCTATCAGACTAAGAGCAGACCTCTCTTTGGAAACAATGTGAGCAAGGAAAGAATGGGAAAATATATTCAAAGTGTTAAGGGAAAAGCAATTGCAGCCAAGAATACTGTACCTGGCAAGATTAACCTTCATATGGGAAGAAAAGAGAAGAACATTCTCAGATTATCAATACCTGAAAGAATTTACCAGCACCAGACCAGATCTCCAAGAAGTTCTCAAGGGATTGCTATGTCAAGAAAATTAAATATAGTCACACAGAAATAAAAGTTCAAAAACTAAGAAAATGGCCAACTTAATTATAGAGACATGTCTAGAGCTGAATATTATATACTAGAATTCAATCAGGAAGATCGATCCACAACACAAGATAGATTAAGTACATGAGTCTGAACTGGCGAAATAGCTTTCTGTGACTTTTGACTAAAATATTGCTGCTTTTCTTCTAGACTTTGTTGTCTGGTTTTAAGAGTTTTTGTCTCCTCTTGAGCTGTCAATAGGTTCATGTACCCACTATTTGAACAGAATACTAACCTGTTTCCAGGTTTTAAGTTTTAAGCAACGTCCTCAGCATTTATTTGATTTAAGTTAAAACTGGTTTTCTTAATAGTACCAAGTGAACTTGCTATTAAAAGTAGTTAGATTATTTAAGAAATTGTGTGGTCAATACAGTATGGTGGAGAAAGGAATGGAAGACAACTGTTGACACCAGAGATAGTGTGAGAAGAGAGTGGGAAAGGACAGAGGGTCAGAAATAGAGGAAAAAAAATACTAGAAATGGAAAATTTTTGATAACAACATGCATGATTAAGCCACTATGTGGTATATTCTGGATGGAAAATCTCATTTTATATTCTGTAATAATGTACAGTGATTAATGTAAATAAATAAATTTAAATAAAAAACAGAAGGATGCAGGTATTAAAAGATAGGATAGATGAGGAACAAAAATTTTTTTATAATGATTAATATACTTTATCTGAGGAGGCTCACACTGTGATTTTAGCAGTGTAGTGGCTATTTCTTTGCTCTGCTCAACTCTGTGGATATGTGTTTGGGAAAAGAGATGGCTGTAAAACTCAGAGAGCTCATGTGCTAAAGTGTTCAATATCAGTGAGTACAATTGGGGATTATCCTAATGGAATGAAGTTTTTAAAAGTGTTGTTCTCTAGGCTTTGATCTCCAGCCACAGTACCCACACAGCAGCATAACACATCATGATTAGGCTTAGATGGTATTTGCAATCTGGAAATATGTTGCAGTGTTGGTGGACTAGAAGTGGCCACTTGACATGGCCTGTGCTGTCTGTTAGGGTGAGAGAGGCAATGCAGGAAAGCAGAGGCATCCCACAGGGTGTGACATACCCAAAGTAACAGCAGCGACCCCTGATGAAACAGTAGTGAAGGATCAGACTATAGTATCAATAGAGCCCTATGAAATCGATACAGTAGAGAATGGAGATCACCATGCCCAAGGAGTAGCATTAAGATGATCTTCTTAAGGATACATGGAAAGCATATGGAAGAAACCTAGAAATATTACTTAGGCAGGGTGACTTTGGAGAGGACTATGCAACTTAAACAAGTAAGGGCTAATACTAAGAGTACCTGGGTATTTGATGCTAATGTTATTCCCCTCAGTGGCATCTTAAAAGGTAGAGGGAATTTAGATGGGGTAGATGCACATAAGGTCATCAACATAAAGCATAATGTGTAGAAGCTTTTTATCTCTTTTTGTTTCCCTTAAGTAACTTTATTGAACTACAATTCATATGCCATGCAATTCATTTACTTAAATTGTGCAATTGAAAGGTTTTTAGTATATGTGTAGAGCTATAGAACCATTATCACATCAAATTTTAGAATATTTCCATTACACATAAATAATGCCCTTATTTATTAGTATTCATGTTTCTACTTCCCTCTTCCCCCACCTCAAGACAGCCACTGATCTATTTTTTTCTCTGTATATTTGGCTGTTTCTATTTAATATAAATGAATTATTTAGTATTTATTCTTTTATAAATGACTTTCATTTTATTTGGAATAATGTTTTCAGGATTCATTCATATTGTAGCATGTATCAGTACTTCATTTCTTTTTGTTTTTTAATTATAGTCTATTATAGGGATACACTATATTTTGTTTATTCAGTCATTAGTTTATGAAGACTTGTTTTTTTTTCACTTTTGAGTACTATGAATAATGCTTCTGGGGACATTCATGTACAAGTTTTTATGTACATATATATTTTTATTTTATCTTCACTGTATTCTTTTTTTTTTTTTTTGGAGAGGTTTTCGCTATAGGGTGTGTGCACTCGCCAGACGGACAGAGAGAGACATAGAGAGAGAAAGGGAGAAATCACCTCCCAGGAGGGATGATCACGCTGCAATCCCTTCTCCTCCATTCTCCTCTCGGGATCTTGGGCGCGCACGCACACACGCCCAGCATGAGTTTTAAGCCACCGGGTCTAGGACGCGAACTGTGGTCGACTACGTGGGAGTCCAGTGACATAGCCATTACTCTTACTGCTGGTTCCCTTCACTGTATTCTTAAGACAGGAATTATTAGATCATACATTGGGTGGTTGGAAAAGTCATGATGTATTTTTGCATAGAAAAACAGAAAAAAAAGTCATGACTTTTCCAACCACCCAATAATAATTCAATGTCTAACATTTTAAAGCATTGCCATATAATTTTCCAAACAGACTGTCCTATAGTCCCAGAAGCTGTGTATACAAGTTGCACATCTTCACCAACAGTGGCTTATGACTGTCATTTATTACAGTCAGACTACTGGAAGAAAAGTGCTATGTCGTTGTAGTTTTAATTTGAATTCTCTATTGACTAATAATGTTGAGTACTTTTTCATGTGCGTATTTATATATCTATTTTGGGGAAATGTCTGCTCAGATCTTTTGTTCACTTTTAATTGGATTATTTGTTTTTTATTATTGGGTTGCAAAGGATTTTCACATATTCTGGATATAATTCCCTTATCAGACAGATGGTTTACAAATATTTTCTGCCATTCTGTGAGTTGTCTCTTAACATTCTTCATGGTATTATTTGTAATGTCAAATTTATATTTTTATGTAGTCCAATTCATCTATTTTCAATTTTGTTATTTTTGATGTTTTTGTCATATCCATAACAAAATTATAAGCTCAATCCCCATGTCATGAAAATGTACTTCTACTCTGTCTTCTAAGAATTTTGCATTCTTGGGAACCAGCAGTTAGCATAATGGCTATGTCGCTGGACTCCCACGTAGTCGACTGTGATTTGGATCCTGGACCTGGTGGCTTAAAACTCACGCCGTGTGTGTGTGTGTGTGTGCCCAAGATCCCAAGAAGAGAATGGAGGAGAAGGGATTGCAGCGTGACCACCCCCTCTGGGGGGTGATTTCTTGCTTTCTGTCTCTATGTCTCTCTCTGTCTGCCTGGCAAGTGCACGCGCCCTATAGTGAAAACCTCTCCAAAAATAAAAAAAAAAAAAAAGAATTTTGCATTCTTAGCTTTTACATTTTGGTCTGTAATCAATTTTGAGTTGATTTTTTTTATGGTATAAAAGAGATCCAACTTAGTTTTTTTACATATTGATGTCCAGTAATCCCAGTATCATTTCTTGAAAAGATTATTTATATCCCCATTAAATGGTCTTTGTACCCTTGGAGAAGGCCAATCAACTGTAGAGGTATAGGTTTATTTTGAACTTTCATTCTATTCCATGATATATCTGCCTATCTTTATGATAGTACTATTCTGTTCTGGTTACTGAAGCTTTGTAGAAAGTTTTAAAATAAAAAAGTGTAAGCCTGGGACCAGCACCTGGTGTAATGACTATATCACTGAATTCCCAGGTAGTTGACTATGGTTTGAGTTCCAGATCTGGTGGCTTAAACTCATGCCAGGAGCATGTGCATGCGTGCCCAAGATCCCAAGAGGAGAATGGAAGAAAAGGAATTGTGGTGTGTCTGTCCCCCAGGGGGTGATTTTTCACTTTCTGTCTCTCTTTCTGGCGGTGATTTTTCCCTTTCTGTCTCTCTTTCTGGCGGGCACATGCCCCCTGTAGCAAAAACCACTTCAAAAAAAAAAAAAAAAGTGTAAGCCTTCCAACTTTGTTCTCTTATTAAATTATTGCAGCTATTCAGCATCCATTATATTTCCAAATGCATTTTTAGAATCAAAGAGGCAGCTGAGATTTTGATAGGAAATATATTAAATCTACATTTCTGTTTAGACAATACTGCTATCCTAATAAAATTAAAGGAACTCCAGTGCTTTCAGGCACACTGACCTGGAATAATAGAGCATGACCTCTCTCATCCCTCTCTAACTCTACTGGGTTGAAAAAATTTTTCATATATTTGGATATAATTATTTTATGAGACAGATGATTTGCAAATGCTTTCTGCCATTCTGTGGATTGTCTTTTAACATTCTTCATGGTATTGTTTGTAACATTAAACTTATTGGAGAGAGGCAAGAGAGGTCAATAGTTTGCCTTTTCTGAGTTGAAACTGTAGTCTTAGAGTAACAGGTAGTGGGTACAAACCTCATACCCTTGGCCACACCTACTCAGAGTAGAGGTCCTGTTACATTGTGCTGAGAGGAGATTGAAGTGGTTCTTACCACAGACACTATTCTTACCAAAATTTTGTTGATATTTTTGAATATATGTGACTCCATCTACTGAATCTCTTTTGGAAAATTCCAGAGACTAAACGGTATTTTATTTTGTTATTTTAAAATAATTTTCTACAGTTAAGTGATTGTTTCACTGGGAAGGACATTTGGTGAATTCCTCCACACACTGTCCCTACCAACAGTTTCTTAACCTTTTCTTTCTTTCCTGACTTCTTTCTGTAAGAAGTCATCATGGCTCTGTTCTATTGATCTAAATATGTGCATAAAATATGTGCTCCTCTGGTATTTCAGACAGCTCTCTCATATGCACAGCCTTGAAACAATTATTGTTGCATTTAATCACATAATACTGCAATTATTTTCTTAGAACTTTAAAGTTAGGTCTAGACTATATTCTTCTGTGTTATACCAGGACCCAGCATGGGCCCGACACAGTATAAGTATTTATTGAAGAAACAAATAAATCTATACATACATGAATAAGTTAGCCAATTGAGATGGAAAAGTAACTAGGCTTTTATCTCTATAGTACATAATATGAATAATGAGAATAATATAATATAGTTATTATTTATTTAAATATTTTCATTGACCACACTTCCATTTGCACAAATATAAATACTAAACCGCAAATGTAATTTCTTCTCCCAGAGCAACTTGGAGTTATCCCAGGTTGCTGACTAAAGCCTATTTAATGGTAAAGTGTTTTATAATATGGGGAATGAAGCCAGAGAGTCTTTTCAGTAAAGGGACAATTTGTGGTGATAGGAAAATTAGAATCAGCAAATTTTTGACCTGACAAATGAGAAAATATCATTACTATTTTTCATCCTGTGTGCTTAATAATTGCTCAGTACTTGCTCTAATGTGCATTAGAGTCTATTAAATCATCTCTGTGCTATCATTGTCTATATTCTTATTTTAGTACTTATTACACAGGACTATAATTACTGCACTTACTTACGCATTTATTTCCATCATTAACTGGGGTTCTTTGAGAGTCATCACAAAGCATTGAGTATCTGTTTGCCCCAGATGCATAGCACTGAATCAGTGTTTATAAATGTTTGTTGAATACATAACTTCATGTATCATTCTGTGTAATGATGTGTTTTCATGTAGGCTCTCTCAGACCCCTTAGAAAGAGTCTTTTGTCTCCTTAATAATATTTTCAGATTGAATAATTGGATTAATGAGTAAGTAAACAAATGAGGGAACGAATGACTGGATAAATATACTGAAAACTGTGTTTTATACTCCACAGACGTGGGTGCAGAAGTAGTTCCATTAACATGTGCAGCTACATTTCAATGGCTCTAAACTACTTCCTTCTTGACTCCATGGTTTAATTTCTCAGGAAGCCTTCATCTCAAATTCTCAAGAGAACTCTTTAAGTTCACAAATAGTTGTAGCATTTGGTTCACTTGATGACATTCTCCAAATTATGATAAAGTTTCTCTGGAAGTTTTCAAGGCCTTATTCATTTTATTATTTTTAAGTGCTTCATCATTTATTTCTTCCATGAACTAGAGAGACAGAGAGACAGCAACCTTAACAGGGTCCTGAAGCTTCCATCCATGCCAAACATCAGCCAGCTTCAGATCACATGCATGCACATGCCCAGCATAGTAAGGGAGGCCTCTGGAAAGAAACCTGGAACCTCCTCATATGTGTCAGCCTTACAGAATTCTGTTTTCCACTGTGCCACTGTCCAGACTCCTTCATAGCTTTCCTTATAATAAGACATTTTTTGGATCCACTGAGATCCTTCAGATATAGTTACATATATCTACAGAAGACAACAGAGTAGGTATTTGTTTATTTTTCATCCAAGCACTTAGAAAAAGTCATGAGGAAGTATACAACTTTATTCTTAAGGGGAGGCAGGCCTCCTGGACCACCACAAAGTTCTAAGAACCAGATCATCTCTTCTCAGCTCTACCAGCAAAGGAAAATAAGTGACAGGCTTTGCAAATTGTATGATCCTCCGTAAGACACTGAATCAAAAATAAGTGAGGTGATGGCCTGTAAGAACACATGGGGACATACATGGGCAGGAGTAGTGATGGCCAGTTGTGGAAGCATACTACCCAGGTAATAGCTAATCAAAGCCAAGTGTCATGTTAGTTTCTTCTTGGTCATTCAGGACTTTCATGGTTTCTACCCTCTAACCAAATATATCAGCATGATTACCATCAAATCGTGTGAGGCAATGTCTTAATAAATCGCTTGCTTTATTTAATATAATTAGAGTCAATTTCAATTGCCTGGAAGCAAAATTTTCATGAATATAATATTTAAATTTTAGGGGTAGCTGGTGGCTCAGCAGCTATGAAACATTCTGCAATGCTGGACCCACTTGGGACAGTTCTGGGTTTATGTCCCACCCCCTACCCCTATATGCTAGAGATGGATCATGGTGTGAAGATCCTGCTGGAGGTGTCCATATATTTGTATATTTTTTATGAAAAAAAATCTTAAAAAATACTTAAACTTTAAAGGTAAAAAAATGTTTAAACAAATCTGTTACATTCCAGAAAGTTAGCCTCATAAGTCAAAAGACACAAGTGACTATTCTATTTCAAAACATTATTTACCCCCTCAATAGAATGTTCAAGTCTTGCTTTTTCGATGGGAAATAGAATAAATGTCTTACTTATATTATCTCTTAAATCTCTTGATGGAGAGCAGCATCTTTAAAATTATGTTCATAAAACACAGTTTGAGGAGGATTTAGAGAGTATTCGGAAAAAAAAGGTTGTGTAGTCACATAACTTCTGGTATTCTCTATGCTAAGTCCTCTGCTTAGAGATTCACAGTGCACTTTAGCCTGTGCACAGCTCTGAACAAGGATTCCCTGAACGCTAAATTCTCCTTCGAGATTCACCATGTAATTTAGCCTGTATTAGACTGTGAGCAGCTACTATTGGTCTTTTCTTCACTTACTATTTCTGGGTTTAACATAGATCATTTATTTATTTTTATTCTTTTTGGAGAGGTTTTTGCTATAGGGCGCATGCCCTCACCAGGCAGACAGAGAGAGACAGAGAGATAGAAAGCGAGTAGTTACCTCCATTCTCCTCTTGGGATCTTGGACATGCACGCACACGCGCCCGGCGTGAGTTTAAGCCACCGGGTCCGGGATGTGAACCGCGGTTGACTACGTGGGAGTCCAGCGACATAGCCATTATGCTAACTGCTGGTCCCACATAGATCATGTATTTTGAAGCACACTAATTAACCTTATTTAAAAGAGCAGCCTGATGAAGCAATATGAATGATACTAATGGAAATTGCTGGTGATCTTGATCTACATTGCACAAAACAAATGCAAAGGCTATGAAAAAGACCAAAGAACTTAAAATGCTTTAGGACCAAGTTTTAAACCTGTGGACCAAATTTTCTTGTGAGTCCTGCTGTCTGCCTCCTACTATGAGTGACTGCGGTAGTTGGAAGGTACAAGAGATGACTTGTCTCAAAACAAACAAACAGAAAAAATAACTATTGATTAAATATGAAGAACTAAACATTCCTAGAAACCTAATGTCCTCTTCAAAGTAGAAAAGCTCCTTAATTTTAATTGCCTGATACATACAAATTAAAGTAGAAATGTAGTGTTTCAAATTGTATGCCAGGGCAATAGTCAAAGTAAATTTCTTTATTGTACATTTCAATATCACTTATAGCAGGAAAACACAAGATGCAATTCAAAGAAAAGAATCTAGAGACCAGATAGTAGCACAGTGGTAATGCAGCTCAACCCAGATAGGAAGATTCCCAGTTCATATCCTGGGGCCTCACAGTAGGTGCTAGGCACATGAGCACAAGCCTGTGGTCCTACCTGGCTGAGACTGGTGATGGGTCATGACATGAAGACTCTGTGAGGGTGTTTCTATCTCTCTGTCATGGAAGAAATAAGCAAATAAAATTAAAAAGGAATATGAGGTTATTAGTGTAAAGGTGATCAGGAATATTAAATATGTATATACACACAAATATAGCTTCCTGCATATAATAATAAATACCAAAAAGAACTAGGAGTAAACAAGGTATTGGTTCATTGAGCCAGTCACACTGTAGTTTTGCATAGAAAAATAAGTCCTGACTTTCCCGACGACCTTATAGAATACAGTGAAAGAACATGTGTTTATGTGTATAGTGTGTGCATGTATGTATATACACATCTTGTTATACAGAATGCAACTTAAAAGATACGAAAAACTGGTAGAAAATATCAATTACATTAATAAATATAAAAGCTCAAATTCACCAATTGAAGATAAAAATATTTTTAAATTCGCATAAAAAGAAAAATCAATACTATGCAGGAAATACATACTGAGCACAGAGACTGAGGAAGGTTAAAACAAAAAGTCAGGCTAAAGAAACAAACAATAAAAAACAATAAACAATAAAATAGTGATGATGTATGACAAAGAAGATTCAGACCAAAAGCATTATCAGAGACAAAGACAGACATTCTGAAATGCTAACTTATCATTACAAAGATATTGAATACCTATTAATATTTGCCCAAGGCTGCAGAACTAATTTTCATGATGCAGAAATAGCATTTTGCATAATGCTAGCACAGAAGTATATTAATAATAAATTGAGACCAACAGGTGGTGTAGTGGTTAAGGCACTAGACTTCTACATGATCACCCACAGTTCGAGTCCTGGACCTGGTCACTTGAAACTCACACAAGGTGTGTGTGTGTGTCATGCCCAAAATTCTAAGAGGAAAATATAAAAGAAGAGACTGTGTTGTGGCCATCTCTCGGGGGTGATTTCTCACCTTCTGTCTCTCTGTTTCTCTTTGTGACTCCAGCAGATGCATGTACCCCATAGCAAAAGTCTGTAAATGTATATATATATATATATGTGTATGTGTGTGTGTGTGTGTGTGTATCCACATATATAGGAACTGGCAGGTGGCATCACAGTTAAAGTGTTGGACTCCCATGTGGCAGACCTAGTGGCTTGTTTTCTCATTTTCCTTCTCTTTCTCTCTGGTCATATTGAAAAGAATTAAAAAAAAATAATTTTAATGATAAATACAATTAAATAAAAACAATTCTTCAGAAAATTTTAAAAGATAAATAAAATAATAGTCTTAAAAGCATTTTTGTCAGAGGGTGTGTGCACTCTCCAGACAGAGAGAAAAATAGAAAGGGAGAATGAGGAAGTGCTCCACATGGGGGATGTTCACACTGCAATCCCTTTCTTTTCCAATTCTTCCGCCTTTGGGGATTTTGGATGTGCACACACATGCACCTGACATGTTTCTCAAGTCACTGGGTCTAGAGCTCAAACCCCACAGTTGGCTATGTGTCATTCTGCTTCCTTTACAAGAACACCAAGGGCTGACCAAATGATAGACTTTAACAAACTTTGCTTAATAAAAAAAAAATAGCTCTAGATGACTAAAATAAAAGTAGGAAACTTAAATAAAAATAGAAAAGTTAGGTGTTTTAGATATGTATCCAAATCTGAACTCTAATTATTTAGACTATACCTTCTTTCCAATATATGAAACATATTTATAAACTTGATGATATATCAGATAATAAATAAATCTCCTATATATTTCCTTAAGAATAAAAGTCTGAATTATCTGAGTATGAGAAGGAAGTACTACTAACTCACATTGAAACAATAAGCTTTGAACATAATATTAATTTTTTTAAAATCCTGTTCCTGTAAATAACACAACATACTATTTTTTTCCTAAGAGATATTTTTGCTATAGGGCACATGTGCACACCAGAGAGACAGACAGAGAGACAGAGAGACAGAAGGTGAGAAATCACCATCCAGGAAAAGGCCACTCTGAAATCCCTTCTCCTGCATTCTCCTTTCAGGAATTTGGGCACTCACACACTTGCCCAGTTTGAGTTATTTTTTTAATTAATTTTAATTATTATTTATACATTTAATCACTGTAGATAATTTAGATTGTAAAAGAGACTTTACTCAACATAAGATACAGCTCAGTCCAGACCAGTTGAGAGTTTTAAGCCACTGGGTCTGGGACTTGAACCACGGTAGACTACATGAGAGTCTAGTGACATAATCACTATGCCATCTGCTGGTCCCAACACAACATATTATTGTAGGACATTCTTTTATAAGAAGCAAAATATAGAGTGAAAATTCATAATTTTTGAAAGTTACAAAAATAAAGACAGAAACTATAAATATATGGCATAGTGCCTAATCTGTCTCTAGAAAAAGATATTTTAGCATTAGATGGCTATATGAATAAGAATGAAAATAATGAATGAAACATTAAAGTTTAGAAAATTAAAAAGTAAAGATGAAATTAGAAGAAAGTAAGTTGCAAATATTAATGAGAAAATACAAATATACACAGAACTTATAATTTCAAAGTTATTTTTTATTTTTTTAATTTAATATTTTTTTTAGATTCAATCACATTACAGTATACCAAATGAATTTTCCCATCATAAATACACTGTATATTGGTCTAGTCAAAGATATTACCACACACATTATTATCAAAAGATAATTTTCCATTTTTGTGTCCCTTAAATGTTTTGCTTCTTTCTTTTTTCCTTCGATTCCCTTCCTCTCCCATTTTCCACCCTCCTCCCACACTGTCTCTAGTATCCACTGTTGCTCTCCATGCCTTTATACCTTCTGGTCTTTCAGTTTCTGCCATAGAGTGCAGACATTCACTATACAAAGGTCTTCTTGAAAAAATCATAAAAGACAAATGAGCAGCTACGCTTATCTAGAAAAGGGAAAGAAGCACCAGTAAGCAAAATTATAAAAGACAAAACAAACAAAACAGAAAACTGTAATATTAGAAGAACTTAATTTCAAGTAAATTTGAAAATCTGCATTAAATGGAAAATAAAAATTTGTAAGAAACATTATCTTTCAAAATGGACCATACAGTGCCAGCTTGTGGTATGGTGGTTAAGGCAGCTGGAACCCAAAGACCAACTGTGTGGTTTGAGTTTTGGACTCTGTGGCTTAAGAAACATGCCAGGAACATATGCATTTGTGCCCAAAATCCTGAAAAGAGGAGAAAGGATTGTGTTCTGACCACTCCTTGGAGATGCTTTCTAACTTTCCCTCTCTTTCTCAGTTTGTTTCACTCTGGCAAATGCATGTGCCCTCTAAACAAAAATAAAGACATGCATGTGCCCTCTAACAAAATAAAAACAAACTAAAAAAAGGAAAGACAGAAAATTTAAAAAACAAATTAATATAGAAGAAAAATTGTGACTAGTTCACAAATCTACTCTGCATGTATATATTTGTGTGTATATATATTTCTGTATATAATACATATGATATGCAATATGGTTTGCTGATAGTAAACAGAGCTGGACTGGGACCAGCAGTTAGCTTAATGGCTATGTTGCTGGACTCCCATGTAGTTGATCGTGGTTCGTGTCCTGGACCCGGTGGCTTAAAAGTCACGCCAGGCATGTGTGCGTGCGTGCCCAAGATCCCCAGAAGAGAACGGAGGAGAAGGGATTGCAGTGCGGCCATCCCCCCAGGGGGTGATTTCTTGCTTTCTGTCTCTCTGTCTCTCTCTCTCTCTCTGTCTGGCGAGCACACGCACCCTATAGCAAAAACCTCTAAAAACAAAACAAAACAAAAAACAAACAAACAAAAATAACCCCAAAAAACAGAGCTGGACTAAAGACAGATTAATTCAGAACAGGAAAAGAGAGGATTGATTTTGTTGTTGTTGTTTTGTTCTGCACTTTTCTCTTACATCATTTGACATGGGGAGGGTAGCTGCATTTCAGTAAATATATTTTAACTTACATTATTTTCTCTTGTTAGCATTTACTTTACTTGAAGCAATTACCATCTCACTTACTAAGAGCTTGGGTTACCTGTATCAGGGTATCATGGAGCGCGTGCTTCTGAGTGGTAAGTAATCATTCATGCAAAGAATAATTTTTTAACCAGTATACAGACTGTATTTGGGTGGTTTGACTTTAGGGAGACAAATATCACATCTATGATAGTCACACATGAGAGGCTGGAAGACTGCTTGTAGATAGACAGTGGACATTTTGATAGTTGAAATTAAGATATGCTTCATATTACAAAGATAAGATGAGAGAATGAAACAAAAATAGTAAATCCAAATATGTTCCCTACATGTTTGCTCAGAAAGCTTGATTCTACAAATCAAAGGGCAAACTGGTTTCCCATGAGTGACAGTTCTTCAATTCCACAATGAGTATGAGCAGAGATGCGCTTATTTTATATTAATAAAGATTCTGCCCTGAGTGATATCTCCTGGCATAGAGAGATATAAATATTAAGCATAATAATGATGGCTCCAGCCTCTGTGGTGAGGCTGGTGGTTAGCTGGATTGCAATGCGGGAAGCCACATGGCCGACTGCAGTTTTGGTCCGTGGCCCAGTGGAGCTGAAACACACTGGGCTTGCATGCTGGGATCCGGGAAGGTTAGCGCCCTGGGAAAAGAGGATGATGGCATGACCAAACCCTGCTAGAGGGTGCTTCTCCCTCTGTCTCTACTTTCTCTCTCATACATGTGTATGTGCTGGCACAAATAAAAAATAAATGAAATAATAATGATAATATAATAGCAACAGCTAGCACCCAACCACTATATTAAAGGCATTATTTAATTACATAGCCTGTAAGTTGTGAATCTAGTATTCAAATTCAAACAGTTTGGTCTCAAAGTCTATGACAACTGACCGTTTTTCCTATTAATAGATTTAGATATGGAAATACTCGAGAATACCATAGACAGAAATGTAGCAGTAGATGTAGATATAAAATACTAAAAAGCTACCTACACATGTATAAACATTATGTAGGTATTTTTGATAGGTTTGTACTATTTGTTCAGGGATCTATTAACTTAAATCCCTGAATGTCAAAATAAAATCCCACTTCTCCACTCTGAACCCAAGAATATCAGCAGAAATAAGAAATGGTAGCATCAGTTTTTACTTTATTTTTTTATTTTTAACAAAGTCCCACTGAAAATCCCCAGTGTGATAAACGCTCTTGGTCCAGGTCAGCACTGTGTTACTAGCACAGGGCTAAAGGAGTAGCCTAGAGCCAGGAGAGGCCGGCAGACACTGTAACAGCACATTGTGTGTGCCTTATGCAGATAACACCTGGTTGGTCTCTACCTGGGTGGCTTCCTGAGCTGCAAAGTTAGGATACAACCAACATGTAGAACCCTGGAGAACCGTGGTTGTTCCTGCAACAAATGTTCCCATGTATTTTCTTTTCTCTCCCCCAGAAGACCTTGGAGGTTAACTAACATGAGAAGAGCATAGTACTTGAACATGTTTTCCAAACTCTTCTTGCCTCAGTCTCTGAAATGGTAATATGAGAATATTAAAGCTGCTAATTGTAACAATGATAGTAATAGCTGTGCTATAGGCTTATCATAATGATTACAGGAGGTATAAATGAAGCACTAATTTTAAATTATAGTCATTATTTCAAAGTCAGTAAGACCCTTTCCTAGCTTCAAAATATGAAGGTATTCCAAGGGGGCAGAAATTTGTCTTATGTTGGCCCTAGTGCTTTGTCTGGCCAGGACCCAATAACAATTCTAGCCAGTTTTATTCTGCTACAACTCATTTGCACTCAAATGTGTCTGACCTATAATCAGCTCAGGAGATGAACTTTAGAAGAAAAATTACATTTTAGCAGGAGGCAACAATTTAAATCAAAGAAAGATCTCTCTTGATGATAATGTGGAATTTGTGTAGTCCAGTTTGAAAGATGCCCTTAGGAGACAGACAACCTGAACAGTTCAGAGTTCACTGAGTGGAGTCTACACTGTTTATTGGCAGCCAAAGGAATGGAAGGGTATCTGGTCAGACTTATTCTCAGTTGATGGTGAATTTATTCTTGATGCCAAGGAAATAATGAAGAATTACTGGAGATTCTTCCCCCTCCTGGATTTCTCCTAGGGTAAATTGAATTAGCATAGGACTTTTTATAATTGAAAAAAAATTAAGACCAAATGATAAAATTCTTAATGGTGAAATTTCAAGAAGTATGAAAGACTGTAAGAGAGAGAGATTTTGGAGAATCAAATGACACCGATTTTCTTCAACTATAATTTGAGGAAGAAAACACTCATGGATATTCAAGATTCACTGAACATTGCATTAACACGGCATTTTCACATGTGAAATTACACTTCATTCTCACAACATTTATAAAGGAAGGTATTGCTTTTCATAGCTTTAATACAGAGTCATATGTATGACACATATTCATTATCAGAACTATAAAAAATGAAGAAAAAGTATTGATATAAAAATTAAAAGAAATCATTTCATCTAAAAACCTCAGTGGTTATTATTAATTTTTGTACCTTTCTTTGTAATTCTTCAGTATATACATGATATATTTTATGTAGTTTAATTATATTACACATAAATTATGAAACCTGTTTTTTTCATTATGTCCAATTTAATATCTATATACTATTTCATCATATGAGTATTTGATACATATAAATGTCAATATTAATATATATCAATAGCAAAGTTACAGAAATAATACCAATCAGATGTTAGTCATAAACTTCCTGCAGTACAAATCAATTATAGAAGTGTATTGAATTGGGAGAATTCATTCTATAATGTAAATTAACATTAACATACTATTTAGTTGCCATCAATGAGATTTATTTGCCAAAACATTTGAGGTTCATTTATAGCTGTTATAAAGCTGAACTTTTGAAATTCATCCTGAGAAAGGTTCTGATGGCTTTATGTTTTATGTGCCCACATTAGTGTCTAAAATTTATATATAAATGAAATTGCTAGATGAGAAATCCAGCTTCCAAGTAACTGATTCTATCCTTCCTTTTTCCATGTATAAACTTCTATTTTGGTATAGTTAGAACTAGTGAAAGAGGGTATGTATTGTTTAGAACGTGTCAACAGGAAGAGGTGAATTTTGTTTCCTGACAATGTAAGATTACCATCACAAAAATAGTCAAGTAACTTTTCGGTGCACATGGGCAGCTATGCCAGCTTTAGAACAATAATTGTCCATATTTTGGGCATATGCTCTGTTTAGAGAGAGACATGAGACAGAAAGAGGGCCTTTGTGAAAGCACTCCCTGAGGATGGTCTCACCACAATCCTTTTTCTATTTCTTTCTCATTTTTGGCATTATGTACCCAGTGGGTTTTTGGTATTTTTTTTTTTTTTTTTAGTTGCCAGGTATAAGACTTGAACTGTGCAGTTGACCATGTGACATCTAGCGGCCTTAACCACCAAGTCACCAAATGGCCTAACTTTATGTAATCTTTACCAGAACTCATGTGTATTAGTATCTGTCTCAGAGAGGTTACTTAACGTGTGTGTGTGTGTTCCCAACTGAAGAAATATCCAAAATAATGTTGAACGTCAAGATGACACATCAAGCAACAAAACAAAAAAGCAGACAACCCTGCCCTTTAAATCCTATCATACAAAGGTCCAATAACTCAGATCATCAGACCCCTACACATATTCCCTTATTTGCGGTCCTTCATCTCATGTTTAATTAAAATGTGGAGCAACAAATCTCATTTTGTTGTATTCATTATTCATACAAAATCATATGAGTCTCATACCAGTGACAATACAATATTAAGAAATTCTGTAAAACCATTTATCACCATCATTTCTTTGCATTCACTGCTGTTAATAAGTATACCATCTCTTGGCAAATTGAGGCAAGCACACACTAGGAAAGAAATGAATTTTGGAACATTTAATTAATGGCAGGGTCTAACTATTATTTATGTGAGCTCATTAAAAGCTGCTGTTTTTAACAATCAATCCATAATCTTGAAATAATGGTAAATGATATTATTGTAGTGAAACAATAAATTTGATTAAAAGAGAATACTCACATATGGAAGTAGATGGAAATATCTCTCCCTAAAAAATAGTAAATGTATATCAATTGTTGAAAGAGAATCTTCTGTTAAGTGCAATTACTTCTTTCCCCTGGTTCCAAATCTTGGGTGATTCAGAGGTGATGAAAATTTCTATTATATGTGATTATTTTCCATAACAAAGGAGCAACAGCTAAATGAAGTTAATTACAAGTTAGAGGCAGTTTCTCAGATGAGATATGATATATAGTAATTAATAGTTACTGAAGATACGTATCTTGAAAAATATTGCTGAACTTTATCAGAAACATGAAGAACACCTTTCTTTATCTAATACTTTTGAACTTTTTATATATGTACTTAAAAAGTGCCTTCTTTAAAGAAAGTTTCAAATAGTGGCAACTCACATATTCTACAATCACTTACTAAATACAGTTCACTAGTCTTTAGAATATTTTCACAGTTGTGCAACCACCACTATGATATAATTTTAGAACATTTTCATCACCCTGAAAAGAAGACCCATACCCACTCTCCATTGCTCACTGGCCCCAGTCTTCCCAGACCTAGATGGCCCATCTTGGGAGTAGGAATCTTCCTGGTGCTTTATAACATTTGACATTCCTTATAAAATAATGACGGGTCAGAACTCTGGGGTAGACAATTCCACCTTCCTTGCCATGCCTTCAAATGTGCATTGTTCTTTCTATATTTACTCTCCTTCTGCATACATTATATATATTTTTTTCTTTTAAGAAGATTCTAAGGAATGAACCATCTTTACTAAATATTAGTAGTCTTAACTTCGTTAGCCAGGAAGAGTAATAAAAAATATAGTTTCTCTATTTGGAGAAACATTTCAGAATATGCAGAAGGAGGTCAGTAAGTCTGTTATAGCATTGTAGCTACCACATGAGAAAAATGACTCAACAGTGCAAGGAAAATAGGAGAGTCATGGAGAAAGAGTGATGACGGGCAGTGAGGCACAGCGTGAACAGGTCCAAATCCATGTTGGCACTCAGCCCTTCCTTGACCAGTCTAGATTCCCAGGAGCTTTCTGAATTAGGAAGTCTTTTTGTCAGTACTCCAGCATTGTTAGCCCAAGATTAAAAACATCTCTTTTGTCTCCTTTCTTTAACAAGGATCTCTTTCCGGACCAAATTTCTTTATTAATTTGATAGAAGAGTAGCAGGTCTGGAGCTATGGGACTTAGTCCCAAGAGACTATCAGCACCATATTCTGTCTCTTTATTCAAAGAAAACAGTCAGTTTGATGGACTCAGATTGTTTTCAACTTGATATCTCTAGTTGTGTGACTTCAAACTACCTGTGTTGCCCAATTTTTATCCTAAGATTACTCTGGAATAAAATAATATGCACAATTCATGACCAGTGGAACTCTTGCAATCCACTATCATCACAGAATAAGAAGGGGTAAAATTATTCTCTGGAAAATGAAGATAACACCAAGCACTTAAGAGGCCTCATTACAAGGCCCTCAGTTCCAGGCATTGAAAAGAGCAATTGTCTGATAAAAGTGTTAGTTTATTCATACAACTGTGATTATCGTTAAGTAAATTGATGGAGATCAATCTACAGAGACTTATTTTCTTCTTTTAACAATCGGTGCCCTTTACTACCACTCCCTGCCTCCCCCTCCCCACATCCCACGTCAGTCTCCATATTGTGCTCATATTTGACCTGTTTTTCATTTTGTTCATCTAGGTCACCTTTTTCTGAAATCCAGATATTTGCCAGAGTGCCTAATGTTCATGTAAAAAGGAAGTCTGCCAGAGGAGGCTGGATATTGACAAATAAGCTGAGGCCAGAGTATGTGGTTCTGCAGACGTTTTAGAATCTGTGTATGTGCCTGTGCAGGGAGATGGGTGAACCAGGAGAAGGGAACTGGAATCAGATTTTCCACCTACTGGGATTTAGACATTCATAGATACCTTCTCAATCCTCTTTTAACCAGAATATCTAAGGAGGGACAAAACAATCTAATTCATGGTAATGGAGAGCCACTGGGAGTTATAAGCAAGGCAATTGGTCCTCAGTTTTAAAAAGATCACACTGGGGGGAAAAATGCACTGACAATTAAAAAAAGGGGGGGATTGGGAAATAGTGGCATTCAAAATTAAATATATAGCAATCATCCAGAATGCATGTTTAAAATGCTGATTTCTTTGTCCCCATCTGGAGACAATGGTTGGAAGATTAAACAAAATTATCTCTTTGTAAAGAAAGAGTGCCTGGAATATGAAAAGCAAAAGTACAATAGCAAGTAACTGTTTCTGCTGCTGGTGACGATTTCTATGATGATGGTGATAATCATCACAGAAATGTTTAGCTTATTAGGATCCAAGAAACAAGGGTCACATCTGAAGAGGTAGGTCCTGCTCAAGGCTGAGTTATCGGGCCGAGAATGTCAACCTCAATGCCCTGCTTTCCTAAGGCAGTGCTTCCCAGCCTTGACTGCACCTGACAGTAATGGGGGGATCTTCCACAAATACCACACGGAAGATATTCAACTAGAATCTTCGTGTGTGGGGATCAATCACTGGAATTTGTATGAAGTCCCCTAGAGCATTTAAATATGCTGGTAAATTTGGGGATGACTAGCCAAGTTGCAAAATCTTGTTTTTACTTTTACCTGCAGCTTCTTTTAAAAATGTAGATTGCTGCAGGACCAGCAGTGGGCATAATGGCTATGTCACTGGATCCCACGTAGTCAACTGCAGTTCGAGTCCCGGACCCGGTGGCTTAAACTCACACCAGGATCATGTACGTGCATGCCTAAGATCCTTAGAGGAGAATGGAGGAAAAGGGATTGAGGCATGGCCATCCCCCCCGGGGGTGATTTCTCGCTTTTTGTCTCTCTGTCTCTCTCTGTCTTTCTGGTGAGCAGACATGCTCTATAGCAAATACCTTTCCAAAAAATAAAAAAAAAAAGGAAAGAAAAAAAATATGTAGATTACTGGAGCCAGCAAATGGCCTGGTGCTTAAAACATTGGACTCCCACGTGGTCAAGTGTGGCTTGAAATCTGGACCCAGCATTTTGAAAAATCACACCAGGCACATGTGCATGCATGCCCCAAAATTCCAAGATGAGAATGGAAAAAGGATTGCGGGGCGGCTATTACCCTTAGGAGGTGATTTCTCACTTTTCCTCTCTGTCTCTCTCCAGCAAGTGCACACCCAGTTTGACAAACACCCATACACACACACACACACACACACACACACACACACTATAGATTCAAGGGACTAACCACAGATAGATGAGACAGATTACTTTGGGAGGGGGCTGATCATGCTCCCAAGCACCCCAGTTGAATTTCTATGCTCATTAAAGTGTAAACCATTGCTTTATAAACATGAATTACATCTAAGTAGTATCTTAACTCATCATCTCATCTTACTTCATCTTTTCCCCCCAGACATCTCATCCAACCTGAATCACAGAACACACTCAGTGTGAGCAAACTGATCTTCCCTGTAAATGTGGCATTTCTTTATCAGTGCATTATCATTGAGCCAGCCTGGCCTTACCCCATCTTAAATGAAAGACCTACAGCCAGGTCATTCATTACCAGAGGGCCTAATAGATAAAATCACGGAATATTTTCATATTACTCAATTATCCTACACTATATTTAACAGCTTTCAATTTAGTTAAACACATCCACAATAAACTATGTACACAAGTCCTAAAACCAAGTATCATCTGTCATCTAACAGTGACAAATGTACAGTTAATTTTGGTGACAGACTTTTTATTTTGAGTCTTATTCTTTCAATGTAAGTTAAGAGAAGGGGAGAGAATAGTCAATTAATATTTACTGAGTGAATATGACTACTCCCAGGTATTGCAGCTGTGATCACTGAAGCTCATGTCCAATCAATAGCCATGAAGTTATAGTAAATCTGATATGTATAATTTTCAAGAGATTATGTTTTGTTTTTGTTTTATTTTAATTTTGCCAGAGAGCACATGTGCTTCCTGGAAGGAGAGAAAGAGAGAGCGAGAATGAGAAAATGCCCTCCATGGGCATGGGCATGCCACAATTGCTTTTTCTCCACCCCTCTATGTTTTCGGGATTTTTGTACATGCACACACATACACCTGGTGTGTGTGTGTGTGTGTGTGTGTGTATGTGATTTTCAAGGATAATTTAATAACAAGATAAATAACATGTGCTTATCTAACATGTAATTTGATGTCACTGCAGCTAAAGCAAACATCCTGTTCACTGGGTAAAAAGGAGTTGGTTTGTGTGTATACTTCAGTGCAATTTAAGAAAATACTGTAATTATTAATTTCAGAATTCTAGAATTTGAACAGATGTTCTTTTCTTTTATTACACAGGAAAGAAAAATTTCTTTGAACATCAATTGAAGCCTGGATGATTTCCCATAACTATATTTCTCCAGATCACTCTGTAGAGTCTTCAGAATTCAGAAAATACAGGAAAGCTTTAATTCAACCTCTTAGAAAAGACATTCCAGCTCTCATGACCTCATCAACAAGGAGAAAGTTGGTGGCAATCACAATGCAAGAATGAAGTTGTTTCTTTACCTAATAAGTATCCCATCTGCCCACTTCTGCTGCTACCATTGGCTCACCTGTGTTCAAGTCTACACCCACAAGCTGACCTGATTCTGAATGTTCTGCCTGAATTTTAACTAACATTTCTTGAAGGTCAAATCATGAATGCTGAGTAAGAACCTTGGGAATAATGCATCTGCAAGTTCTTGGACTCCAGGCTGGGCCCTGCCCTTTGTACTCAGCTTGTACTTAATCAGGGCTTCTGCCATGGCCACTTCCATTGCACCTGCACCCAGAACCACACAGCCATCATCAATAGCATTTTTGATGGCCCTTAAGCCATCTGTTACTGCATCTTCGATTTGAGTGAGTGTGTGCTTGTTTGGTTCTTTGACCAATAATGTAATAGAATGAGAATTAGTACATTTCTCAGTGAAGGTGAACTTCTCCCAATGTATACTCGTACACAAGTCCTGCATGTACCAAGCAACCAGGATTTAGGTAATCAAAAGAATTTAGAGCTACCTCACCACAAGCAAGAGTCAGTATCTCCATATTTCTCCTTTTAGCTCTGTGCAGAGCTATGATGCCTTCTTTTGCAAGAGCATCTAAGGAAAAGGGGTCAATTCTTTTTTGATCAATAACAACAAATGCTTTGTCTGAATCACCACAGACTTCTTTTTTCAGTTCTATTATTATTATTATTATTATTATTATTATTAAGCCATCTCTTATTGCATCTTTGATTTGAGTGAGTGTGTGCTTGTTTGGTCCTTTGACCAATAATGTAACAGAACGAGGATTGTTACATTTCTCAATAAAGGTGAACTTCTCTTCTCCCAATGTGTACTCATACACAAGTCCTGCATGTCCCAAGCAATCAGGATTTAGGTTATCAAAAGAATTTAGAGTTACCCCACCACAAGCAGGAGTCAGTCTCTTCATAGTTCTCCTTTTAGCTCTGCGCAGAGCAATAATGCCTTCTTCTGCAAGAGCATCTAAGGACAATTCCCTTTTGATTAATAACAAATCCTTTGTCTGAAAAGCCACAGTCTTTCTTTTTCAGTTCTATTCTTTTTTTTAACTCTATCTCCAATGAATTTTCTTTC
The DNA here is from genome assembly GCF_000334495.1 of Tupaia belangeri chinensis. Classification (NCBI taxonomy): domain Eukaryota; kingdom Metazoa; phylum Chordata; class Mammalia; order Scandentia; family Tupaiidae; genus Tupaia; species Tupaia belangeri. The sequence continues at coordinate 403,677 of NW_006159800.1, forward strand.
AGCTTTTACTAGTTTTTCTCTCTCTTCTGCACTCTTGTAAAAAAAGCCAGAATTCACTTCTGGTTTTTCATATTCTAATAACACTTTGCATGTGAGGATGTACACATCTACTCTTTTCATCATATCAGGATGCTGCACCCCATGTCCAAAACAAGTCCTCTGATTAAGCCTCTATCAGTTTCAGATTTATGCTTCATCTCCATGATCTCAACCATAAAGAGGTCAATAGGTTCATTTTTTTTTTTTTAATGGCCAAAATGCAGTCTACTACAGCCTCTGTTAAGACATCTGCAAGTTCAGCATGAACTTTTGTACAAAGAGATGTTTTGGACACGTCTATAAGTGTTTCCCTGTCCATCTTTTTGCTTACTTTGACTTGTTCCAGAAACTGAAGTGCCTTTTCCTTTGCAGCTTTAAATCCTTCAGTGATTATTCTGGGATGAAAACCTTCAGAAAGGTAGAGAATAGTCTGTTTCAGCAGCTCTCCAATGATGAGGACATTGGATGTAGGACTGTCACCAGTTATGTGCCATCCTGGCCTGTTGCTACTTTAGCTTTTTTTTTTTTTTTTTTTTTTTTTTTTTTTTTTTTTTGGGGTTTTTTGTTATTGCGCC
>NW_006159800.1:404338-446589 GCF_000334495.1 Tupaia belangeri chinensis
ATGGCCACGCCACAATCCCTTCTCCTCTATTCTCCTCTTGGGATCCTGGGCACGCATGTACACGCGCTCAGCGTGAGTTTTAAGCCACCGGGTCCGGGACGCGAACCGTGGTCGACTACATGGGAGTCCAGTGACATAGCCATTACGCTAACTGCTGATCCCGCTACTTTAGCTTTTAAGGAGGCCGTTGGGTGTTGAATTTGAATTTCACGAAGCAGCACATTGCCGTCTTTGGATAGTTTGATATCACCAGTGCCAGAACCAAGTATCTTCATGGTGCCCTTAGGCCCCATGTTGGTCCTCAGCACCTCCTGCAGCCCCTGCACTGGGCTGATATTGACCACCAGCATCACCTGGTCTCAGGCCAACTCAGTCTTGGGGTTCAGGGTCTTCATGGCCACCATAGCTGCTCCAGCTGAGAAAGAGGAGGAACCCAATATGTACAATGCCCAGAGCCAGTGCTATCTAGCCCTGGTGTGTTTTGTAAGTTGAAGGGCCTGGGACTTAAACTACTCAGTCAGGCTTGTAGGATCTACCGTAACCACTAGGCTACAGGCTGGCTTTAAGAGATTAGATTTTTACAAACATTTTCAATGCTATGCCTCTTTCATTTATCTTAAGTTTGAAGTAGAAACTCACATTAGTCAAAAAGGACAAAACCTAGAGTATGGGTGAAGGCTAATGCTTTTGCGATCTTTTTATTTCATCTCTTTTTTATGCTGGTGAAAATGCAAAGATCTTGTTGCTTTCTTGCTGTAGCATTTGGGTAAACGATTAGCCATTTCCCACTGTCAGCTGAGTCAAGGCAATCAGCATTGTCATTAATGTCTGCATCTTTTATTTTCCCTTTTTTGGTAGATCACCAACAAAGTCGTTGCTTCTCCAGTTAAATTTGATGGCTCTCAATAGTCCTATTAGTGATATCAAAGTAAATGAATGATTTACCCAGCGGGATGAAAGGCCTGTCACAGAATGTACTATGATAATCCTGGTATAATCAAGATTGATTATTTTGAGACTGTGAATATATATTTATATCCATGTATATTGTTCAGAACTAAATCTAATAAACTTTGTCTTTTACGTTTTACTTAATGATGCTTTTGAGAATTTGATGATCCATTTTGTCATATTTTGCACAAAAATCAGGACAACATAAAAGAAAAAAAGGTTTGAGACATAAAACAAATGTTTTAAATAGCCTGATATATAACTCTTGTTGAAATGTAGCCATTTTAGAAATCATAGAATTTATGCTGTGATTTTTTTAAAAGGTTTTGTTCATTTTTTTGCCAGTATATTTAAAGCCTGTGAAGGACAAATGTTTTTTAAACTTGATCACAGGACTTACGAATTTATATTGTAAAGCTCCATTCATACCTACAGCAGATAAAGAAACCAGAGCAGGAACTCAAATATTCTGTTTCTATTCCTTGATGACTACCCTTAAAAGCCTTAGGTATAAGGACCCTCATCCAGTACTCTTCTGACAGGATAGAGAAGCTGGGATAGTGACTATAGGTAGCAGAAAAAGTAGAGTCATTCAGGAGTTATTTATTTTTCTACTGACTTTTCCCAACCCCCACCAAAGGCTGGCAATGGAGCTGAAGGTTATTCAAACCCCAGAGAAGTGTGGGTGTGTAGAAGGTGGCATAGACTCTGCTGTTGAGACTCATGGAAGAAGATGAAAGATACTGGGTTGCACTTACAGATTGTCCTCTCCACCCCACCTCCAGCCAGAACTGCTGCCTGCCTGTTTCTCTTGATTCTGATATACTCTCATTATATCTGCAGTTGGAAAATTTACTTTATCCCTGTTTTGCTCATTTGTTAGTCCAGGTGCCAAGGGGGCATCCCATCCACCTTTATCTGACTTCTTGACTTTGGTTTGCTGCTCTGTTGTATCTCTTTCTGTATGTCTTTTCTCCATGCAATCTTCTTGCTTATTCCCATCCTCTCCATTGAAGTATGAATGAAACCACAGTAGGTAAGAAGCTTCTCAGTGGGCTTCTGAACTCCTGGTGTTATTCAATGGCGGGGATCACTTTCTGGACAACTTCTTTTTGCCAGGATCATGCTAGTGATTTGAAGATGAAAAGAGAGGCCTGACAACAAGAATCTCTCAATAGAGGAAGGATGCCTGGTATCAAGACATGGGGCCAGTATGGTTGGATTGCCAGCAGACTAGGGGTCGTGGCCCCAAGGACTAGAAATTAACTCAAGACCATAGATAGAGAAACCCAGGAAAGAAGTCCAGTAACAGGCTTATGCTCAAGTGCAAAGGAGCCCACAGAAAAGAGCGTAACAATCTTCTCATTGAAGGCTGGAGTATGAGGTTTTTTACCAGGGTAGAAAGTGGGACATTGTGAGGTGAAGGCATGCATAGAAGGGTTTTTTTTTCAGCACAAATGTGGTAGTTGTTCATGGGTCTTCGTTCATCACATTTATCATTAGCATTTTAAAAACTTTATATTATACATTCAATCACGGCACATCACCACAGCTTGTAAAATGAATTTTCCCAGCATGAATATATTGCACACCAGTCTGGTTAAAGATATTATCATAGGGACCAGCAGTTAGCGTAATGGCTATGTCGCTGGACTTCCATGTAGCCGATTGCGGTTCGCGTCCCGGACCCGGTGGCTTGAAACTCACGCCGGGCGCATGTGCGTGCGTGCCCAAGATCCCAAGAGGAGAATGGAGGAGAAGGGATTGCGGCGTGGCCATCCCCCCTGGGGGGTGATTTCTCGCTTTCTGTCTCTCTGTCTCTCTCTGTCTGTCTGGCGAGCGCACGCACCCTATAGCAAAAACCTCTCAAAAAAAAAAAGATATTATCATACATGCTATCATCAAAGACAATCGTCCTTTTCTTATCTTGCCTCTCTATTCTTCCCCTTGATTCACTTTCTCTCACCCTTCCCCATCTCCTTTCTCCTCTCATACTGTCACCAGCATCCACAACCATTCTCCACGCCTCTATATTCTCCAGTCTTTCAGTTTCCATGATACAGTGTGGACATTGTGTATATATTAAGTGAGAACATACAATGTCACTTAATGTGGACTTCCATCTCCCTTATATTAAGGAATGTTGAATATTTTTATATACTTTTATACTGTTTATATATCTTCCTTAGAGAGATGTCTGTTCAGCTCATTTGCTCATTTTTTTGGTTGGGTTGATCTTTTTTGGGGGTAAACTGCTTGAGTTCTCTGTATTTTCTGGTTATCAGTTCCTTGTCAGAGGCACAGTTTTCAAATATATTCTCCCATTTTCAGGATTCCCAATTCACTCTAATTACTGTTTCTTTTACTGTGCAGAAGCTTTTTAACTTGATGTAATCCCATTTGTCTATTTTTTGAGATTATTGACTGTGTTTTAAGGGTCTTACTTAAGAAGTCTTTACCTATTCCAATGTCTCCAAGAGTTTTCCCTGCATTACCCACCAGTAGATTTTTTTTTTAAGAATTAATTTAATTTATTCATTTATTTATTTTAATTTGACCAGAGAGGGACAGAGAGAGAGAGAGAGAGAGAGCAAGAGAAAGCAAGCCACCAGTTCCGGGACTTGAACCGTAGACGGCCATGTGGGAGTGTCCAGCGCCTTAACCACCACACCACCTGCTGGTCCCCACACACCAGTAGTTTTATATAAAAGTTTGAGGTCTTCAGTTTAAATCTTTGGTCCGTTTTGAGTTGATTTTTTTCTAATGATGAGAGATAGGGGTCCATTTTCATCTTTCTTCAGGTGGATACCTAGTTTTTCCCAACACCGTTTGAAGAGATTTTCATTTCCCCACTGGATTGTCTGGTTCCCTTTGTCAAAAATCATTTGGCTGGGGAACCAGCAGTTAACGTAATGGCTATGTCGCCGGACTCCCACGTAGTCGACCGCGGTTCACGTCCCGGACCCGGTGGCTTAGAACTCACGCTGGGCGCGTGTGCGTGAGTGCCCAAGATCCTGAGAGAATGGAGGAGAAGAGATTGTGGTGTGACCATACCCCCTGGGGGGTGACTTCTCCCTTTCTGCCTCTATGTCTCCCTCTGTCTGTCTGGCGAGCGCATGTACCCTATAGCAAAAACCTCTCAAAAAATGCTTTCTTGCTGTAGCATTTGGGTAAACGATTAGCCATTTCCCACTGTCAGCTGAGTCAAGGCAATCAGCATTGTCATTAATGTCTGCATCTTTTATTTTCCCTTTTTTGGTAGATCACCAACAAAGTCGTTGCTTCTCCAGTTAAATTTGATGGCTCTCAATAGTCCTATTAGTGATATCAAAGTAAATGAATGATTTACCCAGCGGGATGAAAGGCCTGTCACAGAATGTACTATGATAATCCTGGTATAATCAAGATTGATTATTTTGAGACTGTGAATATATATTTATATCCATGTATATTGTTCAGAACTAAATCTAATAAACTTTGTCTTTTACGTTTTACTTAATGATGCTTTTGAGAATTTGATGATCCATTTTGTCATATTTTGCACAAAAATCAGGACAACATAAAAGAAAAAAAGGTTTGAGACATAAAACAAATGTTTTAAATAGCCTGATATATAACTCTTGTTGAAATGTAGCCATTTTAGAAATCATAGAATTTATGCTGTGATTTTTTTAAAAGGTTTTGTTCATTTTTTTGCCAGTATATTTAAAGCCTGTGAAGGACAAATGTTTTTTAAACTTGATCACAGGACTTACGAATTTATATTGTAAAGCTCCATTCATACCTACAGCAGATAAAGAAACCAGAGCAGGAACTCAAATATTCTGTTTCTATTCCTTGATGACTACCCTTAAAAGCCTTAGGTATAAGGACCCTCATCCAGTACTCTTCTGACAGGATAGAGAAGCTGGGATAGTGACTATAGGTAGCAGAAAAAGTAGAGTCATTCAGGAGTTATTTATTTTTCTACTGACTTTTCCCAACCCCCACCAAAGGCTGGCAATGGAGCTGAAGGTTATTCAAACCCCAGAGAAGTGTGGGTGTGTAGAAGGTGGCATAGACTCTGCTGTTGAGACTCATGGAAGAAGATGAAAGATACTGGGTTGCACTTACAGATTGTCCTCTCCACCCCACCTCCAGCCAGAACTGCTGCCTGCCTGTTTCTCTTGATTCTGATATACTCTCATTATATCTGCAGTTGGAAAATTTACTTTATCCCTGTTTTGCTCATTTGTTAGTCCAGGTGCCAAGGGGGCATCCCATCCACCTTTATCTGACTTCTTGACTTTGGTTTGCTGCTCTGTTGTATCTCTTTCTGTATGTCTTTTCTCCATGCAATCTTCTTGCTTATTCCCATCCTCTCCATTGAAGTATGAATGAAACCACAGTAGGTAAGAAGCTTCTCAGTGGGCTTCTGAACTCCTGGTGTTATTCAATGGCGGGGATCACTTTCTGGACAACTTCTTTTTGCCAGGATCATGCTAGTGATTTGAAGATGAAAAGAGAGGCCTGACAACAAGAATCTCTCAATAGAGGAAGGATGCCTGGTATCAAGACATGGGGCCAGTATGGTTGGATTGCCAGCAGACTAGGGGTCGTGGCCCCAAGGACTAGAAATTAACTCAAGACCATAGATAGAGAAACCCAGGAAAGAAGTCCAGTAACAGGCTTATGCTCAAGTGCAAAGGAGCCCACAGAAACACCAGTCTGGTTAAAGATATTATCATAGGGACCAGCAGTTAGCGTAATGGCTATGTCGCTGGACTTCCATGTAGCCGATTGCGGTTCGCGTCCCGGACCCGGTGGCTTGAAACTCACGCCGGGCGCATGTGCGTGCGTGCCCAAGATCCCAAGAGGAGAATGGAGGAGAAGGGATTGCGGCGTGGCCATCCCCCCTGGGGGGTGATTTCTCGCTTTCTGTCTCTCTGTCTCTCTCTGTCTGTCTGGCGAGCGCACGCACCCTATAGCAAAAACCTCTCAAAAAAAAAAAGATATTATCATACATGCTATCATCAAAGACAATCGTCCTTTTCTTATCTTGCCTCTCTATTCTTCCCCTTGATTCACTTTCTCTCACCCTTCCCCATCTCCTTTCTCCTCTCATACTGTCACCAGCATCCACAACCATTCTCCACGCCTCTATATTCTCCAGTCTTTCAGTTTCCATGATACAGTGTGGACATTGTGTATATATTAAGTGAGAACATACAATGTCACTTAATGTGGACTTCCATCTCCCTTATATTAAGGAATGTTGAATATTTTTATATACTTTTATACTGTTTATATATCTTCCTTAGAGAGATGTCTGTTCAGCTCATTTGCTCATTTTTTTGGTTGGGTTGATCTTTTTTGGGGGTAAACTGCTTGAGTTCTCTGTATTTTCTGGTTATCAGTTCCTTGTCAGAGGCACAGTTTTCAAATATATTCTCCCATTTTCAGGATTCCCAATTCACTCTAATTACTGTTTCTTTTACTGTGCAGAAGCTTTTTAACTTGATGTAATCCCATTTGTCTATTTTTTGAGATTATTGACTGTGTTTTAAGGGTCTTACTTAAGAAGTCTTTACCTATTCCAATGTCTCCAAGAGTTTTCCCTGCATTACCCACCAGTAGATTTTTTTTTTAAGAATTAATTTAATTTATTCATTTATTTATTTTAATTTGACCAGAGAGGGACAGAGAGAGAGAGAGAGAGAGAGCAAGAGAAAGCAAGCCACCAGTTCCGGGACTTGAACCGTAGACGGCCATGTGGGAGTGTCCAGCGCCTTAACCACCACACCACCTGCTGGTCCCCACACACCAGTAGTTTTATATAAAAGTTTGAGGTCTTCAGTTTAAATCTTTGGTCCGTTTTGAGTTGATTTTTTTCTAATGATGAGAGATAGGGGTCCATTTTCATCTTTCTTCAGGTGGATACCTAGTTTTTCCCAACACCGTTTGAAGAGATTTTCATTTCCCCACTGGATTGTCTGGTTCCCTTTGTCAAAAATCACAGTAGTTTTATATAAAAGTTTGAGGTCTTCAGTTTAAATCTTTGGTCCGTTTTGAGTTGATTTTTTTCTAATGATGAGAGATAGGGGTCCATTTTCATCTTTCTTCAGGTGGATACCTAGTTTTTCCCAACACCGTTTGAAGAGATTTTCATTTCCCCACTGGATTGTCTGGTTCCCTTTGTCAAAAATCATTTGGCTGGGGAACCAGCAGTTAACGTAATGGCTATGTCGCCGGACTCCCACGTAGTCGACCGCGGTTCACGTCCCGGACCCGGTGGCTTAGAACTCACGCGGGGCGCGGGTGCGGGGGGGCCCCACTTCCCTGTTTTTGTGCAAAAACCATGATGTTTTGATAATAACACTTTTATAATGTATTTTGGGATCTGGGAGTGAGGTGCCTCCTACTCCACTCTTCTTGCTCAGTATTGCTTTCACAATACCATGTCTTTTATCATTTCAGACAAATGCTATGGTTGTTTTTTTCTAAATCTGTGAAGAATATTTCTGGTAATTTGATTGGGATTGCATTAAATTGTAGATTAATTTGGGTAGAATTTTCATTTTGATCTTATCAATCTTCCAAGCTAGAAATATGGGATATCTTTCTAAATTGTTGTGTCATTTTAAATTTCTCTTTTTAGTTCTCCAGTTTTCCTTGTAGAGGTCTTTGACTTCTTTGGTTAGGTTTATGCCTAGATATTTTATTTATTTTCTGGCTATTGTAAAGAAAATTACTTTCCTTAGTTCTACCTTAATATGTTCACTGTTGGTGTATAAAAATGCTATAAGTTTTTTTTTTTTTTTGGAGAGATTTTTGATAAAGGGCGTGTGCACTAATCAGAGAGAGAGACAGAGAGACAGAAAGCAAGAAATCACCCCCCCCAGGGGAGATGGCCGCACTGCAATCCCTTCTCTTTCATTCTTCTCTTGGGATCTTGGGCAAGCATGCACACGCACCTGGCGTGAGTTTAAGCCACTGGGACCAGGATTTGAACTGCCGCCTACTACATGGGAATGCAGCGACATAGCCATTATGCTAACTGCTGGTCCCAAAATGCTATAGGGTTTTGTGTGTTAATTTTGTAGCCTGCCACTTTACTGTATTTATTTATTATTTTTAGAAATTTTTTTTGTGGGGGGAGGGGTTTCTATGTATATAATCATGTTATCTGCAAACAGATAATTTCAGTTTTCCTTTTCTTATTTAAACAGCCTTTTAGACACTTTTTTGATTGCATTGGCTAGAATTTCCAGTATTGCATTGGAAAGGAGTGCGAAAAGTGAGCAGCCTTGTCTTGCTGCAGTTTTTAGTGGAAAAGCCTTCAGCTTTTTCTGATTCAGTATGATGTTAGCTATGGGTTTTTTATATATGACTTTTATTTAATTGAAAAAAGTCCCTTCTATGCAGATTTTGCTGAGCAGCTTAATCATAAAGAGATGTTGTATTTTGTCAAACACTTTTTCTACATCTATAGATATCATATGGTGTTATTTTTATGTTAATATGGTATATTACATTTACAGTTTGTATACTTTGAACCACACTTACATCCTTGGAGTAAAACCAATATGAACTCTCTTTAGATCCAGCAGTCTTTCTTTCATGTGTTTGCGTACTCTCAAGTTAGGTGTATAGTTATTTATAAATTTATATCTTCTTGGTGAATTTTCCATTTTAGAACTATATCATGTACTCCTCTGTCTTTTCTTACAGATTTTTCTTAAAGCCTATTTTGTCTAGCATCAGTATCATGCAACCATTTTAAAAAATTATTTTTATTTATTTCCATTTGGATGGAATATCCTTTTCCAGCCCTTTAGTCTTAGACTACATATGTCTTTATCCATGAGGTGCTCTTATAGGCAGAAAAGAGTTGCTGATTTTTTTAAATCCATTCAGCCAGTTTGTGTCTTTTGATTGAAAAATTTAATCCATTGACATTTATCGTTATTATCAATATTTCAGACTTGTCCTTGCCATGCTGTTTGAAGTTTTCTTTTTCTTTTTTTTGTTGTTTGTTTGTTTGTTTTCTTTTATTTCTGTCTGTCTCTCTTTAGTTCTCCTGATATAACACTCCCTTCAGTACTTGAAGGACGGCCTAGTATTTGCAAATTCTTTCAGTTTTTGTTTGAGAATGACTTTATTTGTTCTTCCCATTTTAAAGATAATCTTGCAGATATAGTAAATTTGATTGAAATTGCTTTTCTTTTAGTGTTTCGAATATGTCCTCTCTTTTTTTTTCTTGCCTGCATTGTTTTGGTTGAAACATTTTATGTTAGTCTAATAGAATAACCTTTGTAAGTGACTTGATGTTTCTCTCTTGCCATTTTTAGTACCTTGTCTTTGTCTGTGATTTTGACCAATCTGGCTATGAGGTGCCATGGAGAGGATCTTCTTATGTTAATTCCATTTGAGGTCTTTTGTATTTATTGTGCCTGGATGTCTGAATGCCTCTTTCGATTTGGAAACTATTTAAGTGTTTCTATGTCCTTGTCTGATTCTTCACCTCTGGAAGTTATTATTTGGATATTTGCATTACCCACCATTTTAGGTGCCTCTTCTCTGGTGCAACTCAAAGTGAAAATGAATACAATGCAAACCTTATGTGAGCCATTTTCACCAGAGTCTGTAGCAGACATGCAGCCCTACCAAGTCCAGCTTTCCCCACTTTTTGTTTCTACTGCCCTTTTCACCCCTTCCTTCTTTCTCCTATCTCTTTCTCAGAGGACTATTGCATCAATCTCACAGGATTCCCAGAAGGAAGGGAGCATGTGTTTACCAAAGAGGAGCAGACATTTGCTCTGAAAATAGAGAACACAGAGAGGTAACTTTGACTCCATCTATCACTGAGCTCCCAGGACTTCCTCCACTGTCTACTTCATCGTACCAGCTGCCTCACTCCATCTAGAAAGCCATTTTTCTGCACATTTTTTGTTGCCATACTTCACAGCTTAACTTTAGACAGCTCTCCAGATGTCCTACTGCTGGTTATTTTCTGTTTGTATCTTTCCCAGTGTAAGCTCTACATGTATCACTATGATTCCATGAGCTCCATGGAATCTCTGGCACCTGGCACAGAGAACAGAGAAGAACCTGTTGACTAACAGCATATGTATGTGCTGAAGTGTGTCACAGGATAAATACACTGGAAATATCAATGGAAGGAGAAATGTTCCCAGTGTGTATGTGTGTGTGTGTGTGTGTGTGTGTGTGTGTGTGTGTGGTTTTTACATGTGGACAATAAAAGAATGCTTTTCATTAATTCAGTATAAGGCAAACAGGAAATTTTAGAGGGCAACTGAAGCAACACCAGGCTTTAGTTTTGTAATACAATCCAAGACATTGGCTGGAGGTAAAACAAAACATAACAAATACAAAACATAAAACAAAATTCCTCTTTTTTTCGGTTTATGTCCAGAATAATGACAATTGGTTATTGTCCATAGTTCCACAGATATGTGTATTACATCTGGAGAATTACTTCCTCAAATAAAATTGCACCATTACCTTAATGTTCAAATTTAAAAATCAGATATATAATCTAATATCTTCATAGATTAGAATCGATATTCTCTGAGCACTTCATAGAGGAAGGAATCAAAATTTACCCCCTAAAAATAATATTTTGTATTTTTTGATCAAGACTTTTACATTGAATAAATAAAAAGCATTAGAGAAAAATGGCACAACAATAAGTTTTATAAGGAAGTGACATATGCGTCAGGAACAGATGAAACTGATATGCATTACTTCCTGTTTGACATCAGTAATCCATAATCACTTATCCCTCTGTTGATTCACATAGAAGTGAGAGAAAATAATGTCCAAGAGTAAATTTATTCACTGAAATAATAGCAAAAGGAAATAGAAATATCACAGGAAAACAGAGAGAAAAGGAAGTGTGAAACTTATTTCTTTGAGAAAACATACTGCTAATAAGTTTTGGAAATACCATTTGTTATAAATAGCTAACATAAAAGAACAAGTTTTAGACCTTTTGCTATTTGAGGATACCTTTGATTGATTACTTGATTGTGGCTGAAAGAGGACAGTGTTAGAATGCTGCCACTAGTAATTGCAATTCCCAAGGAGTGTTGGATAATAGAGTTGGAAAGGTGCCTTTCTGTAATGAAGTCCAGATATTTATGACCTTATTCTCAGTAAACGCTGAGCATCTGTGAGCACATACTTATTAGGACAGACACTTTTCTGTATCCTGGGAATGTAGTGATGTAAATACATACACTCACATCTAGTAGTTCAACCAGCCAATTTGGGTGCTTTTGGAGTGACTGATGAGAAAAATAAAAAACATTGTAGGGCATTGGCAAAGGAAACAAGAAAAGGGGAGAATTAAAATCTAACTTATTTTTTAAAGAGAATCTGAGTGTGCATTAGATATAAATAACATAATTTTGTAAAACATTGCAGAATTCTCTCTCCCAAATATTATTGTCAACCTTTACTATGAATTGGATTTCAAGATGTATCTTACTCAGTTGTCAGCCTTTAAAGAATGAGCAACTTCAAGTAGCTGCTTGCCTTATGGGAAGAACCCTGAAATGGCAGCTTGAACAAGTTAGTTACCGTTGCTGGGCCTATTAATCACATGACCACAGACACTTGTGGCTCAGTTATGTGGAGAACAGTATCTGTTACACCTACATCCCATAGCATTGGCATTAGGACTTTCTAGGTGAATGCAGAGGTTAATACAATTTTAATATACCAAAAGTGGTCTAGGTTCACGTTAAGTGTAATAAATCTCTGAAACACTTACTATTGTTTTCCCTATACACTTATGGGCATTAGCATGCAACTTTAACATGACTTTTAGAGAGAATGAGAGTGTAAGGAAATCTTCCTGTTATATGCAGAATACAATGATATAACTAACTGAAGCCCTGAAAAAGCAAGGCTTGCTTAGGGAAAACTCCATGGGATTCTTCAAATTGCACCATGTTGACAAATTTTACTTCTTTGCCCCCTCCTTCATTCATTCTCGAGACTATTGCTCCTTGAAATTGTACTTGCCTACTTCATCTGGGTGTCTCTGTTGTTGTAACCAGGAACCATCTTCTGCCTCTGAAATCCCAGCCTTAATCCTCCTCACCTCAAGATCCATTCCTCAGCCCATCTGAGATTCTTAGGCGCACTCAGTCTCCATGACTCCTTAAGTTATTCTTTAAGAACTGAGCGATAAGTGAGACCAGCAGTTAGTGTAATGGCTATGTCACTGAACTTTGATGTGGTCGATTGTGGTTCAAGTCCTAGACCTGGTGACTTAAAACTCACACCGGGTGCGTGTGCATGTGTGCCCAAGATCCTGAGAGGAGAATGGAGGAGAAGGGATTGCAGTGTAGCCATCCCTCCCAGGGGGTGATTTCTCACTTTCTGTCTCTCTGTCTCTGTCTCTCTGGTGAGCGCACGTGCCTTGTAGCAAAAAACTCTCAAAAAAAAAAAAAAAAGAAAAAAAAAAGAACTGAGGGATGGGACCAGCAGATGGCCAGATGGTTATGTCACTGGATTCCCATGTAGTTGATCATGGTTCTAATTTGGGACCCAGCAACTTAAAACTCATACTGAGCACATTTGCCTGCATGCCCAAAATCCCAAGAGAAGGGTGGAGGAGAAGAGACTGCAGTATGGTTATCTTCTTTGGAAGGTGATTTCTTGCTTTCTGTCTCTTCAGAGAGTGCATGCACCCTATAGCAAAAATCTCCCTAAAAAAAATAACTTAGGAAAATTTTTTTCCCTGTGATTTTACAAATGTATTGTGCATCTCTATGTGTTCTGTTATCTATCATGTATATATTTTACTTCTCAATCAGAATTAATCGCCTTAAAAAGAGGAATGGTATCTTAGTTTTATCACCCACAGCATCTAGCACAAAGTCTTACTGATGAAATATGCAAGATGCTAAACTGACAGATGAAGCATTGGTTAGAATATCTAACCTTTTTTGTGTGGAGAGTAGATACCCACTTCTGGGTATCTACACAAAGGACAGGAGAATGCTCAGTCAGAAAGTGCTTGATGATAATATTTTTAAAATTTTATTTACTATCATAATTTTCTATATTACATTTAATCATATGTATCTTTACAGTGCATTGCATTTCTTTTCCCAGAATGATTACCATGCATATCAGTCAAGACAAAAACATTACTATCCACATCATCATAATCAAATAGCTTTTTATCCTTTTTTTCAGATGATTATTATTTATTGTCCTTTTTAAAAAACATTTAATCACTATATATCATTTGGCTTGTAAAGAGAATTAACCCAACACGAAATACTTCTCAAACCAGTTCAGTGGAGAATACTATTCATGTTATCATACATAGGTAATAAATTATTTCTGTGTCCCACTAATATCATGCTTCTCTATTTGTTCTACTATCCTTCTCTATACTCTTCCCTATACCTTCTCCCCGTTTCCACACTGTCTTCAGAATTCATAACTATTTTCACTTCTTTTATGCCCTCCAATATATCTAACTCTACCATAAAGTGTGAATATAGTAGGTATATATTAGATGGATACCTGCAATATCTTTCTTTCATATTCTGGCCTGGCTAGCTTCACACAGCAATAGATTGTTCATATTTGACCACTTTCTATAAAATATCAGGGACTTGTTCTTTTTTATGACTGAATAATACTCCATAGAGTATATGTGCCACACTTTTTCCATCCATTCATCTATTTGTGGACATTTGGGTTGGTTCTACATCTTAGTGATCATAAATAATACTTCAATAAACATTGATATGCAAGCACTTTCCAACTGAGCATTCTCCTGTCCTTTGGGTAGATACCCAGAAGTGGGATTACTGGATCAAATGTTAGTTCTATTTGTAGATCTTTGAGGAACCTCTACATTGTTTTCTACAGTGGCTGAACCAGTTTACATTCCCACCAACAGTGTAGGAGAGTTCTCCTTTCACCACATCTCCACCCACACTTATCAATTTTTGTATTTTTAATCTTAGCCATTCTCACAGGGTTTAGGTGGTATCTCATAGAGGTTTAATCTGCATCTCCCTTATGATGAGGGATTTTGAGCATTTTCTCATATGCTTTTTGACTGTTCATATATCTTTCTTTGAGAAAATTTTGTTCAGCTAATTTTTCCATCTTTTAATCGGTACTCTTTTTTTGTTTTCAAGTAAGCTCCTTGAGTTCTCAAATGTATTCTGGTTAACAGTCCTTTGTCTGAGGAATATTTTACAAAAATATTCTTCCATTTTGGGGTTGTCTATTCACACTTGTTACTGTGTCCTTTGCTGTGCATAAACTTCTTATTCTGACTTAGTCAGACTTGTCTATTTTAGAGGTTCTTGCCTGTGCTTTGGGAGCCTTATTTAAAGGCTTTGCCTACCCAAATGTCTCCCAGAGTTTCCCCATTGTTTTCCACTGGTAGTTTTGTAGTTTCGGTTCTTAGGTTCATATCTTTGATCCATTTTGAGTTGATTTTTATTAATGGTAAAAGATAAGGATTCAGTTTCATCCTTCTGCAAGTGAGTACCAGTTTTTCCAGTACCATTTGCTAAAAAGGTTTTCCTTTTCTCAATGGATTGGCTAGTATCCTTAGTTAAAAATCAGTTGGCTATAATTTTGGGGGGTAATTTCTGGGATCTCTATTCTATTCCATTAGTACACCTGTCTGTTTTTGTGCCAATACCATGTTTTTTTGGTTGTCACAGATTTATAGTATATTTTGGGGTCAGGGAGTGATATGCCACTCATTCCACTCTTCTTGCACAGGGTTGCTTTGGAACTACAAGATCTTTTATCATTTCAGACAAATTCTATGATTGTCTTTTCTAGATCTGTGAAGAAATCTCTTGTATTTTTATTAGAATTGCATTACATATGTAGATTAATTTGCGTAGAATTCCATTTTAGTTATGTCAATTCTTCCAATTCAGGAACATGGAATGTCCTTCCACTTTATGTCATTTTCAATATCTTTATTAAGACTTTCATAATTTTCTTTGTAAAGGTCTTTGACTTCCTTAGTTAGGTTTATCCCTAAATAACTTATACATTTTATGGCTATATTAAAATGGATTCCTTTCTCATTTCTACTTCATTCAACTTGTTGTTCATATATAGGAATGCTGTAGATTTCTGGATGTTGATTTGTTTCCTGCCATTTTACTGTATTTATTTATTACTTCAAGAAGATTTTTCATGGAAAATTGTGGGTATTCTAAGTATACCATCATATCATCTGTGAATAAAGATGTTTTCATCTCTTCTTTGCCTATTTGAATGACTTTTATATTGTTCCTTTTTTCTGATTGCATTGGCTAAGACTTCCAGCACTATATTAAAAAGCAGTGGAGATGGGACTAGCAGTTAGTGTAATGGCTATGTCTCTGGACTCCCACGTAGTCGACCGTGGTTCGAGTCCCGGACCCGGTGGCTTAAACTCATGCCGGGCACGTGTGCCCAATATCCCAAGAGGAGAATGGAGGAGAAGGGATTGTGGCGTGGCCACCCCCCTTGGGGAGTGATTTGCTGCTTTCTGTCTCTCTGTCTCTCTCTGTCTGTCTGGCGAGCGCACGCGCCCTATAGCAAAAACCTCTAAAAAAAAAAAAGCAGTGGAGAAAGGGGGCAGCCTTGTCTAATACAAGTTTTTAGTAGAAAGAAAATAGCTTTTCTCCATTCAGTATAATGTTAGCTATAGGTTTTTCATATATGGCTTTTATTGTGTTGAGAAATGACCTTTCTATACCAATTTTACTGACAGACTTAATTATGAAAGAATGCTGTATTTTATCAAATGCTTTCTCTGCATCAATTGAAATGATCATATGGTTTTTATCTTTCTTTCTGTTGATATCGTGTATTATATTTATGGTCTTGCATATGTTGAAGCACCTTTGCATTTCTGGAATAAAGTTTACCTGGTCATGATGAATAATCTTTGTTATATGTTATTGGATATGATTCATAGTATCTTGTTGAGGATTTTTGTATCTATATTCATCAGCGATATTGGTCTGTAGTTTTCCTTTTTTTGTCATGTCTTTATCAGTTTGGGAAATGAGGATGACAGAGGCTTCATAAAATAAATTTGGAAGGTTTCCTTCCTTTAGAATTTTAAAAAATTATTTGAGTAGGATAAGGATTAACTCTTCCTTATAAGTTTTGTAGAATTCAGAAGCGAAGCCATCCGTACCAGAGCTTTTATTTGTTTGGATGTTATTTATTACCGATTTAATGTCATGTCTTGTTATGGGTCTATTTAGGTTTTCTATGTCCTCCATCATGGTCAGAGAAGATGCTGGATATAGTTTCTATGCCTTTGAATCTGTAAAGGCTTGACTTGTGTCCTATCATATGGTCAATCTTTGAAAAGGTTTCATGCTGGGGTGAGAAAAATATATATTTTGTGGTCTTAGGGTGGAAGTTCTATAGATGTCCATCAAGCCCATTCAATTTATAGTATCACTTAGGTCCTATATCTTTCTGTTTATTTTTCTTCTAGAAGACCTGTCTAAAGGAGATAATGGGGTGCTGAGATTCCCAATATTTATTGTGTTACACCTTATCTCTCCTTAGAGCTCAAGCAGTCTTTCTTTCACATATTTAGGTGCTCCTGAGTTGGGTGCATAGATATTTATAAATGCTATGACTCCTTGCTGAATTAGTTCATTTACTGTTATATAATCACCTTCTTTGTCTATTACTTGCAGTCTTTGACTTGAAGCCTATTTCGTCTAAAATCAGTATCACATCTCTAGCCTATTTTTCATTGCCATTTGCATAGAATATCTATTTCTAGCCCTTCACTTTTAGTCTATGTGTGTCTTTATCCTTAAGGTGCATTTCTTGTAGGCAAAAAATAGAGGATTTCTGTTATTTTGCTTATTTGTTTGAAATTTTTTTTTAATCTACTGGGCCTGTGTCTCTTAATAGGAGAATTTAATCCATTTACATTCAATGTTAATATTAATATTTTTGGGCCTGTTTCTATCATTAAGTGAGCCTTTTTTTTTTGGTTATTATTTGTTCTCTTATAACTGTTTTTTGTTGTTGTTGTTGTTGTTGTTGTTTTTTAAGTTTTCTTGGTTATAGCCTTCCGATTAGAACTTCTTGAAAAGCTGGTCTGAAGTTGGTAAATTTTTTCAGATTTTGTTTACCCAAGAATGTTTTTATCTTTTCTTTTCCCACATGAAGAATAATCTTGTCAGGGGTAGTATTCTTGGTTGAAATTGTTTTGCATTTAACACTTTGACTATGTTTCCTCATTCTTTCCTTGCCTGTATTGTTTCTGATGAGAGCTCCAATATTAGCCTGATGGGTTAACTCTTGACATTTCCCTCTTGCCAGTCTTAGTATCTTGTCTTTTGCCTGTGGTTTTGGCCAATCTGGTTATAATGTGCCTTGGAGAGAATCTACTTGGTTTGACTCTATTTGGAGTTTTATGCGTTTCTTGGGTCTAGGATGCCTCTCTAGATTTAGAAAGTTGTCTTCCAGGATTTCATAAAATAAATTATCAATGCCCATATTATTTTCCTCTTCTGTGATACCAAATATCTGAACATTGAAGTGCTTGATGGTATCTACTACTTCTCATATATTATCCTCATTTTTCTTGATTGTTTTCTTAGTCTTTTTGATACGTTTTTCTAGGTCAGAAGCTTTTTCTTCTACATTTGAGATGTGATCTTCTGAGTGATCTACTCTACTTTTAATACTTTCAAGGGCAGTTTCAATTTCCTATATCACATTCTTCATCCGTTACAGTTCTGTTTGATGCTTTTATTGTGGTGTCTATTTCTTCTTTCAAATTGTGAAAGGACTTCCTCATCTCCTGAAGCTCATTATCTCTTTTCTCTTTTAACTCATTTTGTTTGGTCACTGCAGATATTCTGAATTGCTTATCCAACATTTCCATGACTTTCATTGTCAGTGTTGTCAGTGGGTGATGCAGAATTGGTGTTTTCCCTTGGAGGAGAGACTTTTTGTTGGTTGTTCATATTTCTTGTGCCTCTATGATTGTTTCTAGTCATATGCTGGTCTATACATTTCTTCCTAAAGTATTCAAGGTATCTCTGAGCACTAAAAAATGTGCAGGAGTAAAAAACTGGTGATATCTCTTCTGCTCTGCCTCCCTGTTGCTCACCCACCACCCAGCACTGTTGTCATTGGTCCTGGGTGACCCAAAGTCCTCACTGTTTCTAAAGACCACATGCACCTACAACGGAGCTGCTGAGCTTCACTTCAGGAGCAAGGAAGAGATCATGTGATATGAGTTGCATGCCACATGTTATCCAAAACAATGAAGCCCTGAGTGAGTGAGAGAGGGAATGAGCCACTGACTCCAGCCATTAGACCCTGTAACCACAGGCAGCCTGGCTTCTGAAAAGGCCATTTGCTTGAACTAGTATCTGGATGGGGTAGGGGTAGAAGTTTGTCTTAAAGTCTCAAGACAAAATCATGAAGCTCCCACATCATACTATTTTTTAAACCACAATCTGGAAATTAAAATAACTTTAGAATGTGTTGAACAAACTTCTCTTTCATCAAAATGAGGTTTACATTAATGCCACCCTGGCTTTTCCTCATAATCTATAAAATGGATATTTCTTCTTTTCATTAAAAAATATGACTTAAAGGACCAGCAGTTGGCATAATGACTGTGTTGCTGGACTCCCATGTGGTCGACTGTGGTTCTAGTCCCAGACCTGGAGGCTTAAGCCACATGCCAGGCACATGTGTATGCATGCCCAAGATCTAGAGAGGAGAATGGAAGAGAAGGGATTGTGGCATGGTCATCCCCCTTAGGGGTGATTTCTCTTTCTGTCTCTCTGTTTCTATGTCTTTCTGGTGAGCACACATACCTTATAGCAAAAACCTCTCCAAAAAACATGATTGCAAAAACTATTGATCTCCAAACAATGTTTTTATCTTCCTTTCAGTTAAGAGATTTTATGAAAAAATTTCATTCCTTTCTCTTTATACTGCTGTATTTTGTTTGTTTGTTTTTTGACATGAAACCAATGTATGGTCTTAGAATGGATTGAGAACTTTCAAAGTATAAAGTCAGGTAGGAAACAACTTTACCAGAAGAAGACGTTAAGAACTGACATTTCTGGAATCACAAAGGACCTCATATTGCCAAATCAATCCTGGACAAGAAGAGTGAAATAGGCAGCATCTCTGACCTTAAATTATGCTATAAAACTATGATAATAAAAACAGCATGGTATTGGCACAAAAACAGACAGATGTACCAATGGAACAGAATAGAGACCCCAGAAATAAACTCCCAAACATATAGCCAACTGATTTTTGACAAAGGGTACCATTCAATCCAGTGGAAAAAGGAGAACCTTTTTGGCAAATGGTGCTGGAAAACTGGATATCCACCTGCAGAAAGATGAATCTAAACCCCTACCTTTCAGCATTTACAAAAATCAACTCTATGTGAATCAAAGATCTGAACCTGTAACCTTAAACTATAAAACTACCAATGGAAAACACTGGGGAAACTCTGGGAGACATTGGGGTAGGCAAAGCCTTCTTAAATAAGATCTCTCAAAGTACAGTCAATAATTCCAAAAATACACAGGTGACATTACATCAGATTAAGAAGTTTCTGCATGGAAAAGGACACAGTAATTAGTGTGAATTGGCAGCCCTCAGAATGGGAAAATATCTTTGTAAACTACGTTTCAGATAAGGGATGATAACAAGAAACCTCAAGAACTCAGTTGGCTTTTCCAAGAAAAGATGATCAATGCAATTAAAAGATGAGGATTTGAGTTGAGAAAAGAAAAAAAAAAAAAAGCTTTCTAAGGAAGACATATGAATAGCCAAAGGCATATGAAAAAAAAATTCCCAACATCCCTCTTTATAAGGGAGATGCAAATCAAAACCACAATTATATACCACCTATCTCCAATCAGAAATACTAAGATTAAAAACAAACAAACAAACAAAAAATAAGAACTGGTGGGGATAGCGGTGAAAGAGAACTCTCCTGCACTGTTGGTGAGAATGTAAATTGGTCCAGTCACTGTGGAGAACAATATGGAGATTCCTCAAAGATATACAAATAGATCTACCATATGATCCATCCATCCCATTCCTTGGTCTCTACTGAAAGGACAGAAGAATCCTTAGTCAGAAAAGTGTTTGCACATCCATGTTTATTGTGCCATTATTCACAATTGCTAAGACATGAAATCAACCCAAATGTCCACAGAGGAATGCATTTAAAAAGTGTGGCACATATACTCTATGGAATACTACTCAGATATGAAAAACAACATGACCCTGTCTTTTGACAGAAAGTGGATGAATATGGAAGATCTACTGCTGAGTGAAGCAAGCCAGGCTATGAAAGAAAGACATTGTATGTCTCCAGTTAATATGTACCAACTGTCTGCACTCTATGTTTGAAACTGAAAGACTAGAGGATCTAGAAACATAAAAAGTAGTTATACATGCCAGATACAGTGTGGGGAGAGGGTGAGAGAATGAGGAGATGCTGAGGAAAGACATTAAGGGGAAAAATAGAGAGACAAGGCATTTATGGTACAAATAATTGGGTCATTATCTGTTGCAGATAGCAGATAACATGTATAGAATTTCCAACTGGACTGATGTATTAATTTTGTAACATTCACTTTACAAGCTAAGTGACATATGTGATTGAATGTTTAAGAAATTGAAATTAAAAAAAATAATTGATGTTTCATAAAGAAAGAACTTTAAAGTTGGAGTGTGCAATTTCTATTTCCAAAAATGAGAATGACTTCAAAATGATGGGAAATTATATCCTTCTTTTAAATAATCAAACGAATTGCAATTGATCTTTATATTGCAATCATCTCTTTTCTCATTGTACAAGAATAATGCATTGTTTCTCTTATGTGAATAAAGAATTAGCTTCCATAAGTAGAATGATTGTCCTTGTGAGAAACAGGTCAATTTCTATAAGATCTCTTTTAAAGAATCTTTTAATAATTCATTTTGACTGAACATTGCAGATGAAATTAAATTAATAAGAATGTAAATAAAGTACCTAATTCAGAGAAAGATAATCATAATTATTACTTTGAAAAGTACAATTAACATTTTAAAAAATATGCAGAGTGAAAGAACCCAAATGAAGAAGAAAAAGAAGAAAAATGAACATATTCTTCTAAGTAAAATTATGGAAAGAACAAAATTATTAATACCAAGAGAAAGCAGATCAGTAGCTCCCTAGGAATAGGGAAGGGATTGGCATAAGGAATTGCAAATAAGCACAAGAAATGGTTTTATTGTTGTTGCATGAGATTATCAAGCTGTGACCTCCCCTGTATCATCTCTGACCCTGCTGCCCTTGAGTGCTCCTTGGCCAGCCCACTAGGAACTTCAGCTGAGATTATGTGGCCTTTTAAGGGAATTCCCCTATCTCCCTTTTAAAACTTAGACCATTCCTATTCATATCTGCTCTAAAATAAGCACCAACATTTTATTCAACACAGAAAATATTCAGGACCCCAAATACATCCTCTTCCAAACTCCCCCCACACACATACACACCATATATACATTAATTATTTTTCTTCATTAGCTATGGACATTCTCAGCCAAAGGAAGGAAATTATCTATATAAAAGAGCAAATGGTAGGCGTGAGGTATGGCACATGAGGGTAGTGTGTCATACTCAAGATAAGCTATGCTCATTTCTTTGCCATACATCTGTCCACATATTCACTTATTCATTAAGGCAATATACATTTTTGAACTTCTACTATGGGTAAGGCCTGAAGCTCAATCTTGAAGATCCCAAGAGGAGGAAAATAACTTTCCTGTCCTTCTGTTCTTACAGAAAAAATAAAAAGAGAGTAGCAAATACACATATTTACAGAGTGATGTGTGTCATTAGGACAGAAATACTCTCATTTAATGTTCCCCCAGGTGTTTTTCATTCACATGTATATTTGTATACATTTACTGGGTAAGTATTGTTAAATAGGGTGTAGTGTTGCTTTACATTTTTAAGATAGAAAATTATTCTATTACATCGAAGATTTATTGAATTAAGATGATCAACTCAATTCTTTTAGAGATGTTCTGGAGCAGGTGAGATTTAATCTGATTCTGGAATATTGTTTGATTTTGCTTTTGTTTTTAGATTTTTATCATAGGGTACATGAGCCTGCTGGAGAGAAGACAGAGAGATACAGAAAGAGGGAAAGTAAGAAATCTCCACAGAGGGAATGGTTCCACCGCAATTCCTTTCCCTCCTTTCTCCTCTCAAGATTTGGACATGCATCCACATGATTTTCAGCAGCAAGGTCCAGGACTCAAATCATTGCGTGCTATATGGAAGTTCAGCACCTTAACAGCCACGTCACCTACTGGGCTCTAAATCTTGTGTTCTAATGTTGTTGTCAGTAAGCTGTACTTGTGGTGATCTTGCCAGTCTTCTTCATACAAGTAAAACTTATGAACAAAGGTCTTTGTATTACTATCCATATCAGACATAAAGGTGACCATCTCATTAAATTAGATTTGTATTGATTTATGTTTCTTAATTCACAAATTTCTGGGAGCATTACATGTAGAGCCAAACTCTGCTGAGTTTTGACAAATAGAAAGAAGAAACAAAACAAAAATCTCTATTACATTCCATCCTGGATGAGGACTTTCATTCTGTGTAGAGCAGGGTCTGCAATAACATCAAGAAATAAGAATCAGAAATAGGCACTAAATTAGGTATATTCTTTCTGCTTAATCCTTTTCTCAGGTGGCTAGAAAATATTGAAACAACTTTTCTGTCACTTGGCTAACCAAGTGTAAAAATCCTTCTTTGGGCTCACCTGCAGAAATATGATGATACTCCAAACTTCTTCCTTAGATTCCAATTAGGTGGATTCTATTGTAAGAAAAGAAATTGAAAACAATCTCAAAAATCTATCCCTATCATAGACACTTCAGAATATCTGGAGTTTCAAGTTGTGGTGCATTTTGATTTGTTCGGCTGAACTTTATTCCCACTTTTTAGAGTGGAGAAAAGTTTGTCTCCCATTGTCATTGCTGAAAGTTATTCTAAGGGCAGGGCGTGAAACCCTTTCCTTTTTCTTACTCACACTCCTGATCTTACAGTTCTTTCTAATAAACAACGTTGTGAAATATTTGTTGATTTTGTTTTTTTCCCTCCTCATGTGGCTGCTCTGGGCAAAAGCACTATGACATTGATCTCATTCCGGAGATGACCTGTCCTAAGGCTTCTAATCAGCACGGAGCTGTCAGTTTAAATTCCCTGAGAAACTCTCCTGTCTTAGGGACTTGATGTAAGAAATGCAGCAGGAAATAGAAAGTTCAGAAAGAGAGACATACTATATTTCAGACTCATCAAGGACTCATTTCCCAATCCAAATCGCTTATCAAGTGGTGTGGTAATTTGTCATGGGTCATATAGTGTCCTTCACTAAGTGACCTCTCTTAAAGGTTTCAGTTTCAATTTGCTTTTCTAGAATGAACAAAACAAAGAAAGTCATGGTACCTAGTACATTCCAGAAAGAGTGGAGCTACAGTATAAAGAAAAACAAGGAAACAAAATATAAGGACATAGCTTTATGTCATTTTTATTTTTGTTTTACTGCAGTATGCCATTCTTTATTACCACTCTCTTTAAAACAAATGTTAGTTAAGTATTTTGTTGTCAACCAAAGATTGAACCTTGTGCTAGACACTAGGTGAAATTCAGTCAGTACAGGATATTCATGCTGGGGAAATTCATTTTCAATGTTGTACAGACATACAGTGACTGAATGTAAAACATAAAAAAATAAGATTTACAGTCTTGTGAAATGATAATTTATCATTATAAATATTATCTGTATTTTGGGTATATATACAACTTTATAGATTGAAGTTTGTATCTGAATTTGCAACTCGAATTTATTTGCCATTGTGTTCTGAATGAACTAAATAAAGCTCCTGTTGTAGAAAAATAAAAGAAAAATAATAACATGTCAAACAAAAAAGAAAAAAATGATTGAGTCTAAATTATAAATGTCTTGAAACACATGAAGGATGTAAAAATTCAAGTAAGACTTCAGTATAACAGTCAAAATCATTGCTGTTTTTGAGAAGAAAGGAGTTTGTGACTGGAAAGAATAACACAAAAGATTGTTAAAGATTTCTGTCTTAACTTGGGTGATTACAGGACTATTAATAAAAATTGATGATAAAAAAATTGAAATTCAAATGGTCTCTGTTTCTCTTTCTTTTTCAGACTTTTAAATTTGCAAGCAGGCATATATGCTTGTCAGGAAGACATAGTAACACAGAGAGAGAAAGAGAAAACACCACACACGGGAAATGGCACCTCGCCCTCCCTTCTCCATTTCTCCCACCCATTGGGACTTTGGGCACATGTGCACGTGTCCCTCATATGTCTTTCAAGCCAACACGTCCAAAACTCAGACTACATAGTCAGCTATGTGGGATCCAGTCACCTTAACCACCAGGTCATGGGCTGGCCCTGTTTGTCTTTCTTGAAAAACTTAGATCTGTAAGATCTACTAGGGAGGATATACTGATACAACTGCAATATGGTGAAAATTATAAAATATGCAAACGCTCTATTTAATAAGAATATATATAATTACTTCAGTGGACTGAGCTCATGTAGAATATATTTTCTTTCACTTCAAATAATATTCAAAATATTTTAATAACTTATGTTTGATAGCTAGGGTACATTTAGGAACTTGGTTTGTGAAAGAGAAATGTGCAGGTGGTGTGGTGACTAAAGAGCTGGGTTTCAAATGACCAAGTGCACAGTTCAAGCCCCAGACCCAGCTGCTGGGGTGAGTGTACGTGTGTTCATAATTCCAAGGGGAGAAGGAATTTTGTTGTGGTCATTGCCCCTGAGTGGGGTGCTTTCTCACCTTTCCTTCCCTCTTTCTCAGTCTCTTTATAGTGAGTATATGCACACTATAGCAAATTTTTTAAAATTATATATATATATATATATATATATTTATGTTTGATAGCTATATATATATAGCTATCAAACATAAGTTATTAAAATATTATATATATATATATAAAGTGGAATGGTGGTTAAGGTGACTGGATTCCACATGGCCAGCTGTATGGTTCAAGTCCCAGATTCAGAAGCTTGAAAAACACACCAGGTGCATGTATGTACATGCCCAAAATCCTGAGGGAAGAATGGAGAAGAAAGAATTGTGGCATGGCCATGTCCCATGGGTTTATTTCTTACTTTTTCTCACTCTCTCTCTGTCTCTGGTGAGTGCATGCACCCTACAATAAACCTAAAAAATGAAAAAAAAAAAAGGAAAAAGAAAAGAACTTGTAAAAGCTCAAGAAAACTAAAAATAAATTTAGTTCTTATACTAGTCGTCGTACTCCTAAAAGCTTTCTCTGAAGATACATTACTTACAATATATAAATAATATGTTCAAAATTATTTATTGCAGCACTTTCTGTAATTACAAAATTCTGGAAAGCATTTATATTATCTTACTGTAAGAGATTGGAGGAATAAGCTGTGGTATAGCCGCCCGCAGAATGATTTCCAGGGATATATTGTACACTTAAAAAGGATATGATGTGTGCTATTTTGTATAAGAAATTAAAGAAGTAGAAATATATGTGTGTTGAATATATTGTCAGTAAAAGAAGCAATGTAAAAATAAATCATGCGTTAATAAGTTTGATGATCTATAAAGGGTGGATATCGAGGACTGAAACTCACCAGTTTTCAGTTTTTCTCTATTTTAATTTCTTTCTTAGAGACTTGGGAGGCATCATATCAGTAAAAGTTCATTTTACTATGCAGGCCTTCCTAGCCAGCAATTGTGGGTTACTCCCTACATCTTAACCCTGGGGGGAAAAAAAATCAGCTAACGACTAGCAAGGCCTTCTTATCTCTATTAAAGTTGGACTCAAACATCATTTCTTTTTGGTTGTGGCTCCAAGATTCTTTAAACAAAACTTCATATTTAACCAATTACCAGCCTAAGAATTTCTAAATCCACCAATGACCTGTAAGCCTCTGTTTCTAGCTGTTCTGCTTTTCAGGTCAGATCAATGTACAAATTCCTAGGTCAATTTTCAGTTTTGCTTGTATCTCCTGCTTTCAGGACTAAATAAAAGAACTGCTTTATCTAAGTACCCAGGAATAATTTCTCAGGTTAACTTGGAGTTGTGCCTCTTGGGTTGGGTCACATATATTTTTATCTGTAAATAAACATTTTACAGAGTTCGTTTATTTCCACAAACAATAAAAATATCAAGGGTAAAGAAAAGTCCCTTTTGCAATGATATGTTTTTCTATAGTTTTAACTTAGGACACTAATGGGTACATATTCTAAAATATAAAATAGAATTATTAAGGATTGAAAAGTAATACATTTTTAAAATAAATTTAAACAAAAGAAAATGATACAATTTTATTTTAAACAAATATTATAACTATTCTGGAAGAATGGGAGATGTTATTAAAGTAATTGTTGAATGCAATATTTTTACTGTACGCCCTCATACTGAGGACGAAAATAACAGGGACAAATAGTATACTCTAATTAGCAGTTTCTTTTTTAGTGGTATGAGTGAGCAGGTCCAAAACGACTTTCTACATATGACATATATGTGCAAAAAATTAAATATGAGTAGTTTAACAGGAATTGGCTTTCCCGCTGTTCGCTAGCCATAGGGTACATGAACTTGTCAGAATGAAAGAGAGAGAATATCACAATGGTATATGGTCATTCTGCAATCCTCTTGTACAGTCTACCTGTCTATAAAGACTTTGTAGTTCCACTGAATCTGAAGCTCAACTATTAGCAATGAGTACACCAATAGCTTTTATCTTGGTATATGTACATATTTTGACACCTCCATTGTCTTACTCTCTTACTACCTAAATCCTTAACTTCATACTGATGCCTCTAATTCTAAGCCAACTTCATGGGATTCAGTTTACTCTTGACTCTTTTCCATACACTCAAGTTCTATGGTCTGGTGATACACATGTAAGCTCCCTCAGTAGCAGGAGATTCAAGACTGGTTCATTAATGTTGCAGTTAAGTACAGTTTAACAGAAGCCAGATCCCACATGCCTGACTGGTTTGAATCTTGGCCCAAGTGATTTAGAAAAAAAAATAAATAATAGGCATGTGTTTAGGCATGTCTAAAATCATGATGGATGAAAGAGGGAGAAAAGGTGATTGTGGGATGACCACATCTTATTGTTGGGTTATTTCTTTTCTCTCTTGATGGATAATTTGTAAACTAGAAGAAAAATGTTACAGGGGAAAACAAGACAAAAAATTTAAACCCCAGTAGAATATTGCTGGTAACAGTATGCTGATGCATTCTCTTTCATTCTTTTTTTCAACTCATTGCTGCTTCATGCATGTATTCACACACATGTGCACACACACACACACACACACACACTTTTAAAGAATTACCCTGAACACACAGGGTTACATAAAGCTATTTCAGAAGAATTACATTTTTTAAAATTTCCCCAGGTCATCAAATAATTTATAATTTTAAATGGATGGACCATAGTCTAATAAATGAAGTAACACTTTCCATTAAAACTTTCAAATCTCTGTAATATCTAGGCTATTCATTTCCAATTTTTCTCATAAAAATAGTGCCATAATGAACAATTTTTGTGCTTACACACTTATTTTAATATAAGATTATGTCTTCACGGAAGATTTCTAAAAATAGAATCACTCAATGAAATCTTTATAATCAATTGAAGACTTTTGATACACATTATAAAATTGCTTTCTAAAATGAATTTTCCTCATTTTTTGTGTCTTTGTTTCCCAGACCAACTATTTCATTCATTGTTTTAAGGTTAAATAAATTTAATACAGCTTTGTTAATACACTCAGGATTTCTGAGATGAGACCACAGGAGGAACATTCAACTCCATTCTGACTTTGAATATCTATATATACAAATACCAACATTTCTCCTTTTTAATTATTCAGTCTTTACTTTAAATTTCCAGTAGATAAGAAATATCTCATCTTGAGAAAATATTTGTTTATATTTGCTTTAAAATATCAGTTTAAGATTTGACATGTAGTTGTCCTCACTTCCAAAGGTTTCAGTTATTTGAGGTTTTATTTATGCATGGTCACCATGGTCCAAAAATAACTGAATATAGTACAACAAGATATTGTGAGTAAGAGGACATTTACATAACTTTATTGTTATAATTGTTTTTTAGCATTATTTATTATTATTACTATCTTACCCTGTTTAATTAAAAATTAAAATTTATCAAAGATATGAACGTTTAGGGAAAAACATAGTGTATATAAGATTCAGTATGATCTGTAGTTTCAGGTCTGCTGGAGATCTTGGAACATATTGTCTGCAGTTAAGCGGGGACTACTGTACTGGAATGTTCCATGGTATATGTCCTCCACTAATAAGAGATACATATAAGGTATTCTGTGAATCCAAAAGTTTCATATGTGTAGCAATTATAGTGGTAGAAAATGATAAAAAGTTTGCTTCATTATCTCTGACTGTCCAAGAGAGACCCAGAGGTAACTGGATTCAGCATTTTCCCCTATAGCAACCTGTCAAGTCAGCTACAGATAAGTACAAAAGAAAAGAAAAGTTGGTGATCTCTTCCTTCCAGTCTTCCTTCATTGACTCCCTTAGCATCCTTTTTTCTTCTGTAATTATTTATCTCATTCACAAAAAATATTATTAGAATAATGTCAGAAATTGTATGTTACCATCTAGTGCAAAAATAGATATTCTTCCTAAAATTAATTGGCCATGATCAGAAGGAGTTTTTATCAGATGTGAGAGGCATAGTACTGGATTTCAAATCAGGTAGTCAAAGGACACATATTTGGTTCATTAAATGATTTATGTGTAGCTGTTTTCATGAATCTCATTCTCCAAAAAAGCTAAACAACAAAAGTTCAAATTTGATGAGGCTAGTATGCCCAGTGGACCTCATCAAAAAGTATAGGTTTTCTCTTTTACAGTGCTCTTGGTAGCAGCTCTCAATGGGGCTGCTTGATACTTACTAAAACACTCCTTTGTAGTGAGATGTGAGCTGGTTGGTTGCTTTCACAGAATAACCTCCTGAAAAGTTACACAGTTTTTCACTGATCTTTCTCAGTGACTAGAGAATGGCATATTATTGACCATCAATTTCTTGGCCAATTAAGGAAACATATTTAATCTCTGTATCTATCTATAACTCTGACAGAGGAAAATAGACAGGCTGGATTTCTGTATAGATCTATTTTATTCAAATGTAATGGTTATTATCTGCCCCTCACTAATTCCTCTATTTACACTTTCTGTAGTTATCTAAACAGTATCCCTTTATCTTTTGGTCTAAATAATTCATTCTTCCCTCTCATAATCAGTAAAAGCATCACATTTAACCACATAGTTTGTTTAGAAACACTTCTGTGTTTCGTAGTGAGCCTATTTATAATTCTATTAAAACATTTGGCATTTTTGTTGGAAAGCATGTCATATTCATTTATCTGTCTTAACTTATTGACCTAGAGCACAGCTGTAATAATCTACAAAATAAATTGTGAATAAAACTTCAAGAACACAGATAAAAAATAAAAATAAACAATGGGACACATCAAGTTGAATGCTTTTGCAAACCAAAAAAAAAAAAATTTCAAAAGCAATAGACAAATGAGACTGCCAACAGAATGGTAGGAAATATTTCAAGCAACTCAATACACACACACACACACACACACACACACACACACTGTTCAGGTTAAAAATGGTCAAATAAGCTGAATATCTGTTGAATATAATTTTATAGTTTATCAACTGATGGTAAATAGTGTGGTTGAATGTATAAAAGAAAATGAAATTTAAAAAATAAGCTGAATAGACATTTCTCAAAAGAAGACAAACGAATGGCCAATTAGTGTATGGGAAAAAAAAAAAAGCTCAACATCACTAATCATCAAAAAGACATATCAAAAGCATAATGAAATACTATTTCACACCAATTGGAGTGGTTATTATCTAAAAGGTAAGAAACATCAAATAGTGACAAAGAGATGGATAGAAGGGAACTCTTATACACTATTGGTTGGAATGTAAATTAGTGTTGCCACTATGTAGAACAGCATGGAGAGTCCTCAAAAAATTAAAATAGGTCTTCCATATGATCCAACAATCACATTTCTGAGGTTTTTGTTTGTTTGTTTGTTTTTTGTTTTTTGGGTTTTTTTTGAGATGTTTTTACTAGAGGGTCCATGTGCTCACCTGAAAGACAGAGAGAGACAGAAAGCAAGAAATAACTCCCCACAGGGGATGGCCATGCTACAATCCCTTCTCCTCCATTCTCCTCTTGGGATCTTGAGTATGCACACACATGTGCCTGGTGTGAGTTTAAGCCACTCGGTCCGGGACTTGAATCACAGTCGACCACATAGGAGTCCAGTGACATAGCCAATATGTCAACTGCTGGTCCCTCTGAGTATTCTTTTTATTTTTTCCAAAGGAAATAAATCAGTACATAAAAAAGAATTTTATTTTCTCACTATGTTCATTGCAACACTATTCACAATAATCAAAATATTAAATCAATCTAAATGTCTATTATCTGATTAATAAATAAAGAAAAAGTGTTTGAGAAAGCTGGTGGTGGTGGTGGTTAATGTGGCTGGATCCCACAGGGTTAACAGCATTGTTTGAGGCCTGGACCTAAGGGTTGAAAAAACACACTAGGCACTTACATGTTTTTGCCTAAATTCCCCAAATGTAAATGTGCCCTCTAGGAAACAAAAAACTTATTTTTAAAGAATTTAGATTGATGCACAATGAAATATGAGAAGCCTTCAAAAGGTCATGAAAATGTATATTATGCAAAGTGATGCACAGATTTCCAAAAGTTTTCTACAAAAAGAAACTCATTTTTTAAATTTAATATGATTTTTTTTTTTTTGGAGAGGTTTTTACTATAGGGCGTGTGTACTCACCAGAAAGAGACAGATAGACAGAAAGCGAGAAATCACCCCTAGGGGGGGATGGCCATGCCACAATCCCTTCCCCTCCATTCTCCTCTTGGGATCTTGGGTACACACACGCGTGCGCCCAGCATGAGTTTAAGCCATCAGGTCCAGGACTCGAACTGCAGTCGACTACATGGGAGTCCAACGACATTGTCATTATACCAACTGCTGGTCCCTTTTCATTCCATTTTCGCTTTTTTAAAAAATACCTTTCTACCATACAGTCTTAAAAAATAATAAAATACTATTATTTGTGCAACATGGATGAGTCTGGAGGACCTTATGTTAAAACAAATAGACCAATATAGAATGAAAAATACCAAATGTTCTCATAAGTAGAAGCAAAGAAAATCAATCTCGTGGAAGTAGAAAGTATTATAGTGGTTACCAGAAGAAGGAAAAAGTAGAGAGGAGGGAAATTTGAGAGAATTTGGTTAGTGGATACATTTCAGCCAGGAAGGAGGAATAAATTTTAGAGTGCAATATACTATAGGATAACTACATATAAGGACCATTTATGACATACTTCAAAACAGCTAGAAGGGAGGATTTTGAATTCCCAATATACACACACACTGATAAATATTTAAGATAATAGATAGGCTAATTACATGTTGAATGTGTATATCAAAATATCTCACTATATCCAATAAATATGTACAATTATTACATATCATTTTAATATGGCAATTATTACATGTCAACTTAATATAACAATTAAAAATGGATGTGCATATAATAGCTTGTTCACTTTTTAAAATACCTAAAGGAAAAAAGATAAACAATTGCCAAATGATAGCAGCCTATTACTGGACTTTTAGG
This sequence comes from Tupaia belangeri chinensis, assembly GCF_000334495.1. Classification (NCBI taxonomy): domain Eukaryota; kingdom Metazoa; phylum Chordata; class Mammalia; order Scandentia; family Tupaiidae; genus Tupaia; species Tupaia belangeri. The sequence goes on from NW_006159800.1 coordinate 436,159, forward strand.
GTTTTTAAGACACAAATGGTACCCAAGTATACATATGTCTCTGATTTATAAAGCATCACTTGTGCTATACTCTGTTGTATTGTCAGATTGAAACAATTGCCATAACCACATTACAGGTTTTTGTTGAATGACTGATTGTAGTGGTTATTTTATGTGTCACCTTCACTGGGATAGTGGATGCTCAGGTAACTGATGAAAAATTATTTCTGGGTGTATCTGCGAGGGTGTTTCTGGCAGAGATTAGTATTTGAATTTGTATACTGAATAAAGAAGATAGTTCTCATTAATGCAGGTGGACTCATCCAGCCCACTGAGGGTCCAAATAAAACAACACTCAGAGGAAGAACAAATTTGTGCTCTCTGTTTGATCTGAGACATCTATCTTCTGTCCTTGGAAATCAGTGCTTTTCATATCTTTGAATTTAAACTATTGACTCCTTGTTTTTAAGCTTTTGGATTTGGGCTATAACTACAGAACTGGCTTTCCTGAGCCTATATCTTGCAGAGAGAATCATAGGACTTGTCTGCTTCCATAATCACAGGAGCCAATCTCTCACAATAAATTTATTTTTCTGTATCTGTTTGTATATATAAACAACCTGGCCCAATATTGTTTGTCATAGATACCAATAGAGCACTGAGTTGGACACAGGCTGCATCTGCTGGCTAACCTAGGTAGAAATATAACCTAAACTAACCTATTATGCTGATTAATTTCTTAGCGGTTTCATCACAGAACTTACCATTGAGAGGATATTCCTGGTACAAAGAGAAATCTAAAATCAGAGAAAGAAAATAAGAATTTCAGTTTATTTTACTGCAAATCTGTGAATTCATTCTTTTATGGATGAATGTTTCTCTTTTAACTGGTAACAATTAAGTAGCATACAAAGCTGGACTTTTGCATTTAAGTTGTATCATGCTTGATTCAAAAATAGATGGAATTAGAAATGTCTCCATCAAGTGTGAAAGGAAGTTAAGAGAGGGGAAGAGTGGAGGGAAGGAAATTAGAGAGAAAAATAGAGAAGTAAGACATTTGTGGGACATGGAAACGGTTTATTACCTGTTGATGATAGCATATATAGTACAGTATTTTCAACTAGACTGATTTGAGGTTTATTTAATGTTGGGTAAATTCTCTCTAAGCTAAATGATGTATAGAAATTTAATGTATAAAAAACAGTAATAATAATAAATCATTTAAAAAAATGTCTACATCATGATACAATAAGTACTGTTACAGTAAATGAATCTGCTATTGTTGAAAAATAATTAGTACCAAGTGTAAAACTGGAAAATATGAAACAGCAAATGTCACCCCAGGTCTTATGGGTAGACATGACACAACATGAGGTCAGTGTTCAAAGCAAAAGAAGATTGGCAGAGCACAATTTTTAAAACTATTGGGAAAATAAAAACATTTCATAATTAACTATCACACATATTGGCTTCTCGATTCTTAATAGACAAGAGGTTATTTATCTGTATAACATCAGCACTGGACATGGCCTCTGTCATATTACACCACATATATACATCTGTGTATATATATGTATTTATTTTAATTGTCAGAGAGCATGTTCACTCCCCAGAAAGATAGAAAAAGAAAGAGGAAGAACACCCCCGATGGGGCATGATCACATCTCAATCCTTTCTCCTCCATCTCCCCATACTGTTAAGATTCTGGGCATACACATACATAAGCTGTTTATGATTTTCAAGCCACCATGACTGGGATTTTTTTTCCCTCCTAGTTCTATGGTGTTCCACGGGGTATCACAGGGACTGCATTTCTGTAAAGGCAAGGTAGAGTAGTCATGTCTGTCTGCTCAGCCTTTCCTCAAACAAGTGTCTTTTAAAAAATAAAATAAAATAAAACATTTAATTGTTGTACATATTTATAACATATATGGTTTTTCAAAGCTTGCATGTAGTACATGTCAGTCAAGTCAAAGATGTTATCATATATATCATTTTATTTTTATAATTTTACTTTATTTATTTATAGTCACTCATTATAAATCAATACAGTATACAAAATGAAATTTTCCATCCAGAATACACTGCATATTGGCTCAATCAAGGATGTTACCATACATGTTATCAACAAAACATGATCAGGATTTGAACTAGACTGTAGGCCATGTGGAATAGAACTCTCTTGACCACACCACTAGGCTACAGAGCTTTCCCAGTGCTTGTTGAACTGCAAGTAATAGACACTATTTCCAAAAAGTACAAGGCACATCTAAGAAAGCTCTGTTTAAATGACTTCATTTATAAAGAAATGTCTAGCTACATGGGTTATTTTTGTTAATTCTGAGTTGGTAGAAAGAAAAAGAGATGAAGACTAACATTAAAAAAGCAGTCAGTAAAGCAAAAAGAAAGCAAGTAGAAAGACACAAATGACAATGAGAAAAGGAGATTCAGAAGGAATAAAAGAGACAGAGAGAGGGCAGAAAAGGAGGTAAGAGGGGAAAATCATGGAAAATAGAGCAACGTTTGAAGGACTGAAAAAGGAGGAAGTGGAACGCTAATGAGAATAGAAGAGGGAGTATATTAGAAATTACACACTTCCCTGGATTTTAGTAAACATGGCTCACAGTATTTGTCACCAGTGTCCAAATAGAATCTAGAATCAATTTCTAAAAAGAAATGTTAAACCAGGTTGATCACGAAGAGAAGAGGCATGAATAATTATGCGGGCATTGAGGAATAATTTTCAACTTTTGTCTGTCTGGGTTTTACGTTGTTTGTTTCTGTTTTATTTGTTCAATGAAATTTTCCATCCAGAATACACTGCATATTGGCTCAATCAAGGATGTTACCATACATGTTATCAACAAAACATGATCAGGATTTGAACTAGACTGTAGGCCATGTGGAATAGAACTCTCTTGACCACACCACTAGGCTACAGAGCTTTCCCAGTGCTTGTTGAACTGCAAGTAATAGACACTATTTCCAAAAAGTACAAGGCACATCTAAGAAAGCTCTGTTTAAATGACTTCATTTATAAAGAAATGTCTAGCTACATGGGTTATTTTTGTTAATTCTGAGTTGGTAGAAAGAAAAAGAGATGAAGACTAACATTAAAAAAGCAGTCAGTAAAGCAAAAAGAAAGCAAGTAGAAAGACACAAATGACAATGAGAAAAGGAGATTCAGAAGGAATAAAAGAGACAGAGAGAGGGCAGAAAAGGAGGTAAGAGGGGAAAATCATGGAAAATAGAGCAACGTTTGAAGGACTGAAAAAGGAGGAAGTGGAACGCTAATGAGAATAGAAGAGGGAGTATATTAGAAATTACACACTTCCCTGGATTTTAGTAAACATGGCTCACAGTATTTGTCACCAGTGTCCAAATAGAATCTAGAATCAATTTCTAAAAAGAAATGTTAAACCAGGTTGATCACGAAGAGAAGAGGCATGAATAATTATGCGGGCATTGAGGAATAATTTTCAACTTTTGTCTGTCTGGGTTTTACGTTGTTTGTTTCTGTTTTATTTGTTCATATATTTGACATTTATAAACACTTAGATATAGTCTAACCAAGCTAAGAAAAGGAAAGGTGGGAAACAGGTTGAATAAATTGCATGCACGTCATGTTTTTGCTATTGCCAAAATAAGATCTTCATAACTAAAATAAGAGAAAATAGCTAGAGGCAGAAAATGAAGATGTAGGTCCACGGTCTTTTGAGCATTTTATCATGGTATATAATCCAGCACATATTCAAGAAGAAACAATGTTCAGCTATTTAGTTGCCCATCTATTGCTTGAAAATCTTGCCAATTTTATAGTTTCTCCTTATTGTAGACCTCAGGCTGTTCTAATTAAGTAATAAAAGTTTTGCTATCAGCAAAGATGACATTAGACATGAGGTAACTTTTGATGGTAGAGTTGTTTTTCTTAGTTGGGAAAAAATAACACTAGGGTTAGAAGAAAGGGAAAAAATGTCATTTTTCTTAAAAGTATCAATCAAGCAGACTCTTTAAAATACTACTATGAGCATCAGGCCTCCTGAAGAACAAAGGCAAGTGGTCGATGCCTCTATCTACTCTGGCCTGTTCCCTAATTTCTGAAGTGCCCTAAATTCACTTGACTCTAAGAAATCAGCCCATCAACCACATTGAAATCAATGGTTGTCATGGTGAGGATATTCCTGGAAATAAAGACCTTTTTAGGTCAGAGCAGTAAAATTGCTCACAGACAACAGCTAACATTTCAATGTGGACAGCTTTGTAGACTTTTTTGGATCATAAAATCTTAGATTTGGAGGAAAAGTTAGAGATCCTCTTAGCAACACTCTCATTAGTCTATTAAAAATGGGTAAATGGAGACCCAGACTGAGGGTGAGACTTACCTTAGGGCCCAGAGAGGTGAGGACAAAGCTAAGACTATGCGTGGTTCTCAACCTCCACTCTACAGCCTCTTTTGCTACTTGTAAAGGAAACTCCAAGCAGACAAGGAGATGGCCCCTGGCTTCGAGGCTGTCTTTCCTGCAGGTAAACCAACAGAGGGCCTAGGAAGGGAAGTTTTCCTTTTACATTTCATGAGTCTAAAGCAAATCAGTAGCTCAGAGCTTCATATTTCTTCTGTCCGTCTCCTGATGGGCAGTTATCTCCCTTGAGGATTAACTTTATACCAGTTTTTTGTGTGACCTTTGTGACAGTCAATTTTGAAAATGTATGCCTGGCAAAAAGAGTGATGAAAATAAATGGTAAATATTTGAGAAGTAGCTCTCCATACCTTCTCTAAATCTGTTTAAGATTTGGGGCTTATTTTCTCTTTGATTATAAACAGCATCACAGATCTGATCCCCATCTCTCCTTTCCAACTCTGTCAGATGCTCTCTCAAGATGGATCAGATAAGAGTGACGCACAGATGTTTGGAATTAATTTATGAAAATAATCCTTCAGAATATATATTGAAGAAACTGCTACACAGAGTCTAGGGAATCTGCGCTCCATGTCTGGCCTTGTGTACATTTCAATTAGTATTAATGAGGGCTTCCTATGTGCAAGGAACTCTGCTAGAAACTGAGAAGATGATTTGAGTTTGTTGTGCTGCTAATATTAGTGATTTATAAAAACAGATGTATAAGCATTAATGGGACAAAGAAATGTGGTATTATCTGTTGAAGATAGTTTTATGGTATTATCAACTAGACTATGGAGAAATGTACACATGTTGGGATATTCATTTTGTAAGCTAAATAATGTAATTAAAGGTTTAAAAGAACAAGAAATAAAATAAATCTTAAAAAGGACAGAAATATATTCATCTCATGGTTTTGAAGGTCCACAGTCAAGGAGCCGTGTTTGGTGAGAATGTCTAAGGTAGCACAGAGCATCACAGGATAAGGGCAAGAGCAGAGCCAGAGTGTGCATGTCTGTGTCCAAGTCCATAAGCTTGCTCTTCTAGAAACCTACCAGGAGCCAGCCATGGGGCTTCTTCTCATGACATTAATTCTGAAAACCTCCAAAAGCTTAACCTTTCTATCCAATCAAATTAAGTCTCTACCCTCTCAATACTATTATAATGGCTCACAAAATTTTAATACATGAAATTTGAGAGGACACAGTCAAACAATAACAGAACAACAAAAATAGTTCTGTTCCTTGCTAGTTGTATAAATTCTTTGCATTTCAAAAATTGGATTTATAAGATAGAGCTAGCAATACTTCCCTCGCAGAGGTATTTAAGGATAAAAGAGTGCTAATTTGTGTATATTCTTTGGAATAATGTTTGTTATATAATAAGTATTCAATAAACATAGTTATTAATATTCTTATCTATATCTTGTAAGGGTCTTTTATATTCTCTTGAATCTGGCTTTGTTCCAATGGCCATATTAATGACTGCATAACCCAGGTCCTGAGTCAGGTAAACCATCTGGTTACATTAGCAAGTGTTTTATTGAGCATAGTGCATATGATGGATTCCATGTAGGTATGGGATGTGCAATAGATTTGGAAAGATTCACCTAAGAAGTACCAAGTAATTCATATGTGGATATCATGACTGAAATGAGATGATTTAATTCTTAAGTAATACAGAGAGAACAAAAGAGAGACAGAATAAGCCATAGTTGATGCTACATCAGGGCAGATTTCAAGTCTAGAAGAAGTTGATGACAAAGTTTTCTGCTTTAGACAGCCCCTCCATGATGTTTGGAGAAAGCATGAAATTAGCCTTAATTTAAACTAGTATATTTTGGTAAATGCTTAATGAGCAGCTTTCTGAAAACAAAACAAAAGCAACCAATCAAAATACTAATTTATGGCGTGTTCTAATTTTCATATGTTAACCCTTCAATGTAGGCCAATTTTGAAGTACCAACTTGTGGCCACTCAATGTGGATTTGGGAAGAGAAGTATAATTGTCCCTGAAGAGCTAGTTGGAGCCACCCTCAGCACATCACTGAGTCAATGTCACTGACTTTCCCTCTGCATTGGGGTAAAAAAGGTTTGGAATCTTCAGTCTCCTTGCCTGTAAAGTGAGGACTATGAAGGAAGCTACCACATAACTGATAATAATGTTAAATGAGATATTATATGAAAGTGCTCAACATAATATCTCATCCATAAAAAAATATTTAATACTACTACTTTCTCCTTTTGTTGTTGTTGAAATTTGGATTTAAGTAGTATGCTAGATACTCAGAGATAAGCCATTGACACCAAGGCAGAGCAATACCAGAAAAGGGTCACAGACTTCCAAGGATTCACAATCAGTTAACTAAAGCACCTACACATTTATAAATTGATCCTAAATATAAAGCTCCATGGCAAGAGGGGCCATTCTTTTGTTGTATTTTTATCTGCAAATGTTCTCTATCCCAAGGTGTTGTAGTATACTCTTACGGTAAGGACCATGCATATCTGTTTTTATTTCATTTTATTATCTCATTCATTCCTTGGAGAATATATAATATATATATATATATATATAAACTTCTGAAACTTCTGAGTTTATTTTTTACCAGGTATTTATATTTTTTTAGTTTATTCATTTCTTTCTTTTCTGAGAGAGAGAGAGAGAAGGAAAGGGATAGATAGGCACCTCCAACAGGGTTTTCATGCTGCAATACAGTCTCATTTGTCCCAGCTCATAGGCATGCCTGTGGACCTGACTTGCTTAAGGAAGTCCCTGGACACAAACTCAAGATTTTTCTCATGCAGGTCTGATTGTGTTCCTATTGCATTGCCTCCTGACCCTCATCTGATTTTAAATCAGACTATTCTACCTGGATATTAGTAAATGAGTTATCCACATCTGGGCTGTTAAACCAGAACACCAGGCCCTTGCTCTGCTTTTGGTCCACTGCCATTGCCTGTTTGCTCTCACACTGCAGCAGTCTCCCATTTCTCATCCCGAAATGCCCTTTGAAATTCACATCTGAAAACAGCCTCTCTCAATTTAATCCATGTTGTTCTCTAGTAAAGACTTGCCCTGATAGGAATTCAATTTTTTTTTCAACTTTTAGCTAATTTGAGTATAGTGTCTAAAGATAAAGTATTTCAATAAACAACTAGACTAATACCCACCATGTGTCTTTGATATGTGTGCCAAGAATATAAACTCAACTTGATGAAACAAACATTATTAAATTTATTTTATATAATTTGTAACTGAGTTGCTGAGATAGTCACCTCTTCAAGTTTTGCACAGATATGCTTAGCCAAGTCTATGATAGTCAACATTTTCTTACATTTTTTTTACTTCTCATTCAAGATTTAAATATGGAAGTAAACAATAAATTCATTACTCTATAGCTACTAGGTACCACTCATTGGTTTAGGTATTGATTAGATAAAATAGAAGATAGGACTCCTTCTCAATCTTCATTCTATCACATCTTTCTTTATTCTTCTACACTTTCCACACCAGCCTCCTGGTTAAGATCTTCAGTTTCCTTAGTTTCCTTAACCTAGCTCTCCCATGGTTAATTTACATTTTTTTTTTCTGTTGCTACACTTTAATAGTGGTTTATTTAGCTTATGATTTAGAGGCTAGAAGTTTAAGGAAGAGGGTGGGAGAAGGAGGAGAGTCTGAGGAAAGACATTAAGGAGAAAAATAGAGAGGCAAGACGTTAATGGGATGAAGAAATGAGTTATCTGTTGAAGATAATGTGTACAGTATTCCAAACTAGACTGGTGAGAAATGTATTCATGTTGGAACATTCACTTTACAAGCTAAGTGACATATGTGATTGAATGTATAAAAGAAATTTAAATTAAAAAAAAAGTTTAAGGTCAATGCCTGACCTGTGGTGAGGGACTTCTTGTTGTGTCATAACATGGCAGACATGTGGAAGGGCAAGCAAGTACATGTGAAGAGCTGAGCTCACTCTTGTGTAACAATCTGGTAAATAATGCATTCCCTTGGGAATTAACTCACTCTGGAGGGAACAACAGTAATTCACCCTCTCAACTTAATCACTTCCCACTTTTCCCCATCTCCCCCAGTACTTTACTAGGACCAAGCCTCAGCAGGAGTTTTGGTGGAGATAAAGCAGATTTAAACCACAAAAATCTGATTGTGAGATTGCGTTCCCTCTCTCACCCTCCCATTTGTGGGAGTTCTTCATGTCACAATCCTAGTATCTCAACTTTAACTATATATTCTTCCTTTAGGCAATGACACATCACACCAACAGTTACAATTATCATTTGTTCTGAGCTAAATTGTCCCCTCCCATGATTTGTATGTTGAAGTCTACCCCCAGTACCTCAGAATGTAACTGTATTTGGATATTGAACCTTAAAGTAGCAATTAAGGTAAACTGAGGTCACATGGATACAGGGTGAACTCTCCAAGTCAGACTGAAAACACTTATGTCGATGCCCCAAATTCTGATGAGCTGGAAGGCTAGAGAAAGAGGATCGTTTTGCTGGACATCTTTCAAGGGTACTTCTCTCTCTGTCTCTTTCTCAATCTCTATCTTGCATGTGTTACACATTCTGCCATTTAAAAGAAAATGATGTTATATAGATGGACACTAATTCAATATGTCTGGTGTCCTTGTAAGAGAGAATCAGAATGAAGGCATACATGCTGGAAAAGAGCATATTAAGACATAGGAGGAATACATGAAGATAGCTAGAGGATATCAACCCTGGTGATACCTTGATCTTCCACATCTAGTCTCCAGGACTGTGAACAAATACATTTCTGTTGTTTAAACACTCAGTCTGCTGTACTTTGTTAAGGCAGTCTTAGCAAAGTAATATGCCATCTCTATGAAGATGATACCAACATTTATGTTTCTGAACAAGATCTCTTCTCTGAGCTGTAGATCTGATTATATAACTGCAAGATATCTCACTTTGAATATTTTAAAGCCACTTCTGTAAAACCAAACCAATAGCCTCTCTTATCCAACTATAGCCATCGTCCAACATTCTCTCTCTCCATCCACCTAGCTGCAACAAAATTTATACATCTATCTTTATAATTCTCCTATCTAGATATATTATCAAGACTTGTCAACTTTTCTTTCTAAACATATATTAAATCTATCAGCTACTCTCCATATTTACTGACTTAGAATAAGCTACCATCATTTCTCATGTTATCTGACACTGAACTACTAACTTGTGTTCCTGAATATCCTCTTGCTATTTCTAATCTATTATCCTTGCTGCAAATGATTTACCCAATTAACATCTTTCATTCTATCCTCTCATTGTTTTTATCAGGAAGATAACAAGACTGTGTACAAGGCAGTTCTAGGTCAATTAGCTAGAAAATCAGTTTACCGAAAAAGCCACTTGCTGAATTATAAGGATTTCTTTGGTAGATGTCTATTTTCCCTTTACTCTAGCCCTTAAATCTGTCTGTATTGTCTTATAAACTCTTGTTTATAGTCACAAAAAAGCTGATCCAGGAGCACACACAGAGACAGAGTAACAGCAGATTGAAGGACAAACACAGAGACCAGTGTAAGACTAAAAATTCAGTAGATCCCTGTGTTTGGGCCAACTGTCTGCTAGGTGAATGGTCATTTGGCACATTGATTACAAGAACTGACTGGTAAATACTTCTAAAGAATTGTGCTACTTCCCTGACCCTTGAGGTCCTTGAAATATCTGAGTGTTACCATTCTTTCCAAGTTCATTTCTTACTAATTCCTCTCCTTAACCACATCCCATCTTTAAATATAAAGGTCTTGAAAAGTCCAATGTGGTGGTTCCTAACAGGAGGTATTACACTGCCTTGGAGATACTTTAAAATGTGATCGGTTTTCATAAAAGGTAGCATGGGGATTGTGTCTTGGATATCAGTCTCTAATGGATGAAGGCCAAAAATGGCAAATAATTTACTGTGTTGGTAGTTAATTTCACCAAATAATAGTTCTGTTAATAAGCAGGCTTTGAGTGCAAGCCACAGCATCATAGATTTTCCCATTTTCTCTTTCACTCCAGGG
>NW_006159800.1:446600-523926 GCF_000334495.1 Tupaia belangeri chinensis
CTTTCCCTCCAGGGCTATGTCTTCATCTCTCTTTTACTGAATCTATTCCAGATCATGGACATGTATGTTTGTACCCAGAATGCTCAGGGTGGTTCCAGGAGATGAACTCAGCACCTTTTGTTTGTGGGTTAAGTTGGATTACTGCTGCCCCATCTTCTAATTCCTTCCTTTCTAAATATATCAACTTGCATACTCATAGAATTATATGCATACAGTTCTACAATTACACATTTGTTCATATGATCAGTTGATTAGTATCTCTTCCACCAGAAATCTGTACATGTAATGAAGAACCACACTTGCTTTGGGTAACAGCTCTCTCTCTGACACCTGATAGAGTATCAAAACAGGGACACATTCAGCCTTTTGTGAAAAGCCAAAATGAATGCATAGATGACTCAGCTCTTGATCTTAAGAGACTTTCTGTAAGACTGGCAATAGGAACAGAGCCTATTATTAAGTATCTTGTATGCATATTCAGGTCATACTGAACACAGAGAGACCTATGAGCGAAAGAGGACAGCCTACATTATCCTTAACACAGGGAATCTGCTCTGCCTTGAAAGGAGGACTGGAAGAACAGTTAGTCATCCAGTTGAATTTTAATTCCTCAGTACTAAAATTTAACATTGGAAAATTGACCTTGGAGGTCAATTTTTCAAAGAGGACAGCTGCTTCAAATCTCTTGCAGGGCTCCCCAGTCAGTTCACTAGAATCCCATGCCCATGAACCTTCTATCTGGAGGATTTGGAACACCCATAGGCTATGTGATACTGCTGTTTATTTGCTCTCACTGCAAAGGGTACATACGTTCTTAAAGAACAAATGAAGGGAATCAGCAGTTAGCATAATGGCTATGTCACTGGACTCCCACATAGTCGACCACGGTTCGCGTCCCGGATCTGATGACTTAAAACTCATGCCAGGCGCGTGTGTGTGTGTGCGTGCCCAAGATCCCGAGAGGAGAATGGAGGAGAAGGGATTGCGGCATGACCATGCCCATGCCCCCTGGGGGGTGATTTCTCGCTTTCTTTCTCTATGTCTCTCTCTGTCTGTCTGGCAAGTGCACATGCCCTATAGCATAAAACCTCTCAAAAAATAAAAAATAAAAAAGAACAAATGAAGAAAGTAGCAAGAGGCCAGGTTCTAGTCAGACCAGGCTTCATTTCTGGGGAAGAAAAGAAATGAAGCAATTGGAAATGACAAGTAGGAAATAAAAGCAGAGTCTGCTTTAAAATTATATACCATGTTTGAAAAGTCTATATCCTTCATTTTCAAAGAAACCTGGGGCAGACAGACACCTCAGGATATTCATTATTTCTTTAAGTCTTTAATTGGCACTTCAAAAGATCACAATTTAGCTTTTAAAACTAAAAAGTTTAAGTTGAAAGGAATCCATGGGGATGGATGCAATTGAATCTTCTGGTTTGAACCAATGGCCTTATTAAAAACAGGAGGGGGTGATGGTACATAGACATAATTTCTGACTGTCCCCCTTGTTTTAATGAGTTAAGGGTTAAGAAAAATGATACAGAGAGATTTGTGCTCTGTTGAACTCCTAACACCACAAAAGAGACCCCAACCCCTGTGTGACCCCAAGAAGACATAGCATGACAATGCCAGTGACAAGGAAAGCCAGGGAATTGAAGTCCATTCCTTAATCTGCTCTGAGTGTTGCCTATGCATTTGTATATGTCAGCCCTGCTAACATGTACAGGCTGATCCACATCTGCTCTCAGGTTCTAAGCAGCTCAGTCCTGATACCAGGCATGCCTCCTAGGGGCTCGTTTTCCTTTATCCTGGCTATGCTACCCTTTTCTAAAATCCTGCTTTGCTCCTGATGCAGCCACCTTGTTACATAATCTAGTGCTACTGAATTCATGATTGTCTTTGTAGCATCCATCCTTTCTCTCTATCCTTGTGTCCTACTCATTGTCACGACCAGAAATGCTCATTTTTCTCCTCGTGTATGGAGCTCTGCCAAATCTCTCTAAGCCAGTGGTGCATTAAGGAATAACAGTTAGGCAACTAGGCATTCCATGGCTCTCTTCCTTGTGGCCACCTAATTTTGTTCTTTTCAATATCACCAAGTCCACATAGAATATTATAGAGCTCTCCTTTCTGCACAGTGCTCTAGTTCGGGGATGACAGTGTTGTTCTCACATCATAATTCTAAACTGTGTACTCCAGAGCTGGGCCACTCTAGCTCTTCCACAATCTTCCTGAATCTTCACTGGAGTTTCCATTGCTTTGTGAGACCAAGATGGCCTGATGCCAAGCTCTACATGAAGGACCACCTTATCCTCAGTTACTGCTTCCTTTAACATCCACTCATTGCCTGTAATGTGTTCTCAAGATGCTTTGTCTATCAACATATTAGTTTCATTAGGTAGCTTTCTCAACTTCTCTGATGTGGTCTTGATTATCTTTCTGATTTCTGGAACTCATCTCTTTCTGCTCTAGAACACACTGGATTTCTTCTTTTAAAAGTTTGTTTATTATTGCCAGCTGGTAGCATTGTGATTAAAGCATTGGATTCCTACCTGGCTGACACTGGTTCGAGTCCTGGACTTGGTGGCATGAAAATCATACCAGGCACATGTGTATACATGTCCAAAATGCTAAGAGGAGGATAGAGGATAAGAGATTGCGGTGTGGCCATCCTTTCTGGAGGAGTGATTTCTTACGTTTCCTCTCTCTCTCCAGCAAACTCACACATCCCATGACAAAAACCTTTACATACATACATACATATATTATACACAAACACATAGAACTTTACATATAAATATAAATATGTATATACAAATATGATATATTCATTAAATATATATATTACAAATGTGCATGTGTGTGTATATATAAGTATATTATATATAAAATTAGTGAAGGCAAGAAAGAAACTTGTACTTTTGCTTTTAGATTGAAGAATTAGAATAAAATTGCTAAATTATAAAAAGAAAATAAAGCCATTAACAGTAAATAACAACAAAATGCATCTGTCCATTGAAAAAGCTTGGAGACAAAGATGTCTCATTACCAATTTGCTCACGTAGTGGCCAGATCTTGGTCTCTAAATATTATATCACATTACAATTTTTTTGTTAAAAGAACAAAGAACTAGTTATAATTTTTAAGACAAAAAATCTATTTCCAGTTTGGGGAAGGAAAATGTATAATAAGGAAATTGGGATATATGATGGTGTCAGAAAGCAAATCAGCAATTAAGGAATGGCATAAATATGCCTGTAATACATATTGGACATATGTATCAGGCCTAATAGGGCATAGAAACCAGTTTATATGGCCACTGGCAAAAGTCTGAATGATTTGAGAAAACAAAAAGTAGACTATATACTAAAAACTACAAAAGGAAGGCCACCTTGAAGCATACAGCATTTGAGCTCTATGCAAAAGGAGCCAGATCTCACATGGCCCAATGTAGTTCAAATCTTAGCCCTAGTGACTTCAAAAACACACACTGGACATGTGTGCTTGTGTACCTAAAATCCTGGTAAGGTGGGGAAATGGAGGAGAAAGAATTGTGATATGACCATGCCTCATTGGAGAATGTTTTATCTCTCTCTCTCTCTCTCTCTCTCTCTCTCTCGCTTTCTGCCAGCAAATCAGCAATTAAGGAATGGCATAAATATGCCTGTAATACATATTGGACATATGTATCAGGCCTAATAGGGCATAGAAACCAGTTTATATGGCCACTGGCAAAAGTCTGAATGATTTGAGAAAACAAAAAGTAGACTATATACTAAAAACTACAAAAGGAAGGCCACCTTGAAGCATACAGCATTTGAGCTCTATGCAAAAGGAGCCAGATCTCACATGGCCCAATGTAGTTCAAATCTTAGCCCTAGTGACTTCAAAAACACACACTGGACATGTGTGCTTGTGTACCTAAAATCCTGGTAAGGTGGGGAAATGGAGGAGAAAGAATTGTGATATGACCATGCCTCATTGGAGAATGTTTTATCTCTCTCTCTCTCTCTCTCTCTCTCTCTCTCTCGCTTTCTGCCAACAGTGAGTATATGCTCCCTCTGGCAATTAAAAAAATTAGAAGGAATAATAGAATTTTTAACCCCTACTATAATAGTTGATTCAGGGAAAGATTAGCAAATGAAGCAAATGTTAAAATCGTGGGGTATCTCAAGAATGTAAGAGTGATCAACAATATAGAGAGCTATTTAAAAAGTCAGGAAAGATAAAGACTCAACATATCTATGGTGACATTTCAGAGAAGACAACTGTGATAGCAGCAAGATCTCTTTCAGTAGGATGATGGCAAGTAAATAAATTGATTTCCATTTATTGCTTTGTTTTGCACTGCCTGGACTCACTTTGTGTTCCTAATAGACTCACTGAAGTGTTTAATTTTTCACAAAATTATCCCTCTTTCTGAAGCTTGCCTTTCTGGAGGAACATAGCTGTACCCTTAGAAAGTATCCTTCCAGGTACCTCCCACCAGGATTTCCCACAATCTTCAGAGCTGAGTGATACTCTTTTTTTTTTTTTTTTTTTTTTGAGAGATTTTCACTGTAGGGCGCGTGCGCTCGCCAGACAGACAGAGAGAGACATAGAGACAGAAAGCGAGAAATCACCCCCCAGGGGGGATGGTCACGCCGCAATCCCTTCTCCTCCATTCTCCTCTCGGGATCTTGGGCACGCACGCACACGCGCCCGGCGTTGAGTTTCAAGCCACCGGGTCCGGGACGCGAACTGCGGTCGACTACGTGGGAGTCCAGCGACATAGCCATTACGCTAACTGCTGGTTCCCTCTTTTTAAAAATTTTTATTTATTTATATTTTTACTTTCAGAGAGATTTTTTACTATAGGGTACATTTACTCACCAAAGAGACAGAGACGGAAAGTGAGAAATCACATCCCGGAGGGACAGACACATGACAATCTTTTCTCCTCCTTTCTCTCTGTATTTTGGGAGCACAAGCACACATGCCTGGCATGTGTCTGAAACTCAAACTGTGGTCAGCCATGTGGGAGTCCACCAACCTATCTATTACGCCATCTGCTGGTCCCAAAGGAGGTGATAGTTTCTTAACCTGTTAATATATCATAGGACCAGCAGATGGCATATTGGCTAAGTCACTGATCCCGTGTATTTGACCAGGACCCAGTGGCTTAAAAGTCACACTGGGCACTTGTGTGTGTGTGCTCAAAATCCCAAGAAGGGAATGGAGGAGAAGAGTTTGCAGCGTGGCCATCTCCCTTGTGGAATGATTTCTTACTTTCTGTCTGTCTTTCTTTGTCACTCCTGTAAGCAAACACACCCTACAGCAAAAATCTCTTTTGGGACCAGATGGCATAATGATTACATTGCTGGACTTCCACATAATCAAGTATGGTTCAAATCCCAGACTTTGCAGCTTAAAACTAATGCCTGGCACGTGTGCATGTGTGCCCAAGATCCCGAGAGAATGGAGAAGGGATTGTGCTGTGGCCACACCACTGCGGTGTGATTTCTTGCTTTCTGTTTCTGTCTCTCCAGAGAGCTCATGCATCCTATAGCAAAAATATCTCTCTAAATAAAAGAATCTCTCTCCAGAAAACAAACAAACAAACAAAAAACCCCAGCTTGTTAGTATTTCAAATCCCAACTTCTCCCAATGCTTTAAATACAGACACACACACACAGACATACACACACACTCACACACACACATATATATATACACATATATATATATATTTAAAGTTCATCTGGCTATTTCAAATATTATATCTTTTTAAAAGTTGATGTGTTTCTTTGAGAGACAGAGAGGCAGATACCCTGAGCATCACCCTGCCATGCCACAATCCTCTCCAAGGCTACCAACTAGAAAGAGTCAGGGCATCTGCCACGTTGAGCTCTACCAGGATCTTAACCCAAGGCATTCCTACGTGGCTCCAGTATCACTCAATGGTATCTTACCATCTCCACCATGTTTGGGCCTCTATTTATTATATCTCTTCATCAAGCGTTATGGGGTGGACTTTCAGTATTTCGCATATTTTACAGATAACTTGAGTGAAAGTATCAGTCTTTTCTCCCAAACTCCTGTCATTTTAAAGGACAACTCCCAAATCCATATGGATGGACTGACAAATGCCTAACCATAAAGATTCTTGAGTTCTTCAAATTCTTAGATATCCTAGGTAGCGCACTTGGTTAACATGGAAGTATGCTAGTGTCATCCTCCCCGAAATGATGTACCTAAAAAATATTACTCTGTAATTCACATTTCTGGTCTTTATCTTCTATCTCCAGCTCTCTCATTGTCTTACTCATCTCCCTACTCCCACCCCAGCCTTCATCACCATCACATAGAATTTCCATCTCTGTTCCCAAGCCTAAAGGTCCAGTGATGCATAACTTCATCAAGTTTTAAAAAAAAATAATGTTATTTATACACAGACACACACACACACACACACACACACACACACACATACTATAGACAATTAATAATGCAATTGTGCCACTAATAACTCCTAATCAATGTTCGCTTTCTTTTCTTTTTACCTTTCTACTTTATGGTTGAGAGCATATCTAGTTTTCAATCTCAGAGGAAATGCTTCTAATATTTCATATTAAGATCTATGCTGTAGGTTTTTAGTAGATACATTTTAGTGTGCTGAAAAATATCCCTTGTATTCCTGGGATACTAGGACATTTTATAATGAATGATTTTTTCATTTTTCCTACAATTTTTCTGTATATATTGACGTAGTTACTCCTTCATGCTATTTAGACAAGAAATTGAAACAGTTGATTTTTAAATAGTAGACTAACTTTACTTCCTGGAATAAATTCAACACTGTTGTTTGTTTTCTTTTTGAATAGTTACCTGAGTGTTTGTGAATTTTAAAAAAGATTTTGTATCTATGTTAATGCAAGAAAATAAGCTACTATTGCCTTTCTTATTGATAGCCCTGACAGACTTTTCTAACAAAGTTTGCTGTTCTCATAAAGCAGGCTGGGAATGTGCTCTCCACTACTTGAAGGTGTCTGTAAGATCAGTGTATCATTTATTTTTAACATTTTTGAAAAAAATGTTTATTTATCTTTATTTATTATCATATTATGAATATTATCATTTAAATTTGCTATTTGGCAGAGAGAACCAGGAGTGAGTGAGAGAGACAGAGAGACAAGGTGAAAAAGTAAACCACCAGGTCTGGAATTTAATCTGCAGTTAGCCACGTGAGAGTCCAGTACCTTAACCAGCATGCTACCTATTGGTCCTTATTTATTTATTTATTTTTAAAAGAGATATTTTAGGGGTGTGTAAGAGACCTCCCAAGAGAGACAGAGAGACAGAAAGTGAGAAATAACCCCCTAAGGGAGATGGCCACGTTGCACTTTCTTCTCTTCCATTCTCCTCTTGGAATCTTGGACACGTATGCATATGCCCCCAGCATGAGTTTTAAATCACTGGGTCCAGGACTTGAACTGTGGTCAATTATGTGGGAGTCTGGTGATGCAACTATTATACCATTTATTTATTTTTGAATTTGTGCTTGATATCACTAATGAGACCATCTAGGCCTAGAGATTTTTTTTTGAAACTTCTAAAATTATTAACTTGTTAACTTCAGTAGATAAAGAATTATTTAATATTCTATTTTTCTTAGGTAACTTTAGCTAAATTGGTTTTCTAAGAAATTGTCCATTTGATTTACATTCTAAAAGTTAATAGAGGAAGTTTTTAACAATGTCCTCATAACATTTTTTTTTGAGTTTTTAGCTAGAGAGGCAGAAAGAGAGAGAGAGAAAAAGAGACAGAGAGACAGTTAATCTCAACAGGGTCCTTATGCCACTCCCAGTTTCAGTCATTTTTGGTTAATTGGACACATGTGCTCAGAGTGTCCTGGAAGGTCTCTGGACATAGACCCAGAACTCTTCTATAAGGGTCAGCTAACAGAGCTTTGTGTTACAGCTGTACCATCATTCTTATGGTATCTGAATGTCTTCAGGATCTGTTAGAGTGTATATGATGTTTTGGAGTTATTTTCCCAATAGTTTCACTAGTTGTTTGTAATGTTATTAGTCTTTTCAAAGAAACATCTTTTGGCTATATTGGTACTTGCTTTATAAGATTAATGTTAATTTCTACTCAAATGTATTTTTTTAAAATGTAACTTGGTTTTAGTTAGATTTTTACTTTACTTTTGAGATGATTGCTAAGTTCATTGATTTTTTTAGTTCTTTTTTTTATATACATTTCTGGAGGGTAAAATTATCCCTCCAAGTTTAACTTGAATTGTATCCCTTAATGTTTTATATTTATTTATTAAAATAAATTTTAAATAAAAATTTATTATTTTTATCTGGTTGGAAAGGTATTATAATCTTCTTTTTTTGAATTAGGTTATTTAGATGTCTATAACTTTTTTTTGGTGTCTTTTGTTTATTTACATTTAATCAATGTGCAACATTGCGGTGTACAGCATAGGTTTTCTCAGCATGGATACAGTGCATATTTGTAAAGTAAAATATATTACCGTACACATTATCATTAACAGTTAACTTTTCATTTTTGCATCTATTAAATGTTTTGTTTACTTGCTTTTTCTCTGATCCCCTCCTTACCACCTGCGCTTACCCATCCTCTGTAACCCACCCACTTCTATAGTGTCTACTATCTGCTATTGTACCTTCCAATATTTCAGATTCTTTTATAGTATGTACACATTCAATATATATCAAGCAGAGGCATATAATGACTGTCTTTAATAGCCTGGCTTGCTTTGTTTAGCAATAAATCTTTCATATAGACAAGTGGGACAACATCAGGCTAAAAAACTTCTACATAGCAAAAGAACCAGTAATTAGAGTGAGGAGCCAACCCTCAGAGTAGAAGAATATACTTGCAAACTATACCTCATATAAAGGACTCATAACCAGCATATACAGGGAACTCAAGTAGTTTAAACCCCCCTCTCAGAAAAAAAGAATCAACCCAGTTAAAAGGTGGACAAATGAGTAGAACAGACAACTCTCCATGGAAGACATATAAATGCTCAAAAAGCACATGAAAAAATGTTCAACATCTCTTATTATAAGTGGAATGCAAATCAAAACCACAATGAGATATCACTTAACCACAGTCAGAACGACCAAGATTAAAAAATAAAATAAGGAATGGTAAGTGCTGGTTAGATTGCAGAGGAAAGGAAAACCTCAAATGCTGTTGGTGGGAATGTAATTTTCAGCTACTGAAAATATGGAGATTTCTCAGAAAGCTACAAAGAAGACTACCATACACTAGTAATTGTACTCTTAAGTATCTACCCAGAAGATAGAAAAAACACTCATTTGAAAAATAACTTACACATATGTGTTTATTGCAGCACTACTCACGATTTCTAGGACATGTAATTTGGGTAAGCCGAATGTCCAAGAACATATGAGTTGACTGAAAAATGTGGCAAATATACACTATGCAATACTACTCAGCCATAAAAAATAGTGGAATCATGACATGTGATACAAAGTGGATGAATATGAGAGACTTAATGTTAAATGAAACAAGTCAGACTATCAAAGATAGGCATCATATGTCCCTGCTTAATATATATGAATGCCTGCACCCTATAGCAGAAATTGAAAGAATAGAAGGTATTCTAGCAGGGAGGGCAACTATAGATATGAGAGAAAGTATGGGAGACACTGGTTAATAATGGGTGTTATGGAGGGGGATCAGAGAAAAACAAAGTCTTTAATAGACAAAAATGAAAAGTTATCTGTTGATGATAATACCTTTTACTTAAGAAATATGCCCTGTATTCATGTTGGGAAAAGCCATGTTGTACACTAAAGATGTACAGTGATTAAGTGTAAATTAAGGAAATAATAATTTAAAAAATCAATATATTCTAGCAGCACAAATTCAAACCAAAAAATATGTGAAACTTAATGATGTTTCTCAGAAATTTTTTGATCTTCACCTAGAGAAAAGTTCAAGAATGTCATGTTTATGTTCCCCATCTGCCCAGGTTTATTTATTTTTCATCTTTCACTTACAATACAGACTTTTGTGGTCCCTGCTTTATGTAGTATTCTGTTGAACTCCTTCCTTCCTGTGGAAAGGTCCTAGGCATCATATTTTTCCTCATTTACATTTTAAAAAGAGATGCTGAATAAAGTCAATATTAGCAGATACCATTAGAAGGAAAACTAGATTCCATGGTTTTATAAATTATAGAAATTTCTTCTTAGAATTATGTCATGTTTATTTTCTTTCTTTCTTTTTATATATTTAGTTCAGCAAGTCATTTTTTTCTTTTTTTCGTCTAAATTTTTACTTGTTTCCAGTGAGGGCATATTTATAGCATTTATTCCTTCATTAAATTGGTTTAACACATCTACTATGATGTTTTGAGTATCTCAAGAGGATGAATAATATTAATCACTTGTTCTGACCTGATTTTCCCATGAGGCACACTTAGCTGGGAGGTAATATAGCATTAAAATAGCGCTATAGATCCAGTGACTCCAGGTGTATTTTATAATACCCCAAGTTATTTTAGCTTTGTTGAATTCCCTGATCCTTCTGGCTCAATATCCTGTACATACAGAGAATACTTAAGGATCATTTGATCCAAATATTGAAATGGTGCTTATAGCAGAGAAGCCTTGTTTTCCATTAAAATCCTGTTCTCTTTCATTCATCCTACAAAGTAGTTATAGTAAGGCAGCTGACCTATCAGAGCCTACACTTCAATATTTCCTTGCCTATAGATGTTGTTAAGTATTATAATAGATTTTTTTTTTTTTGGAGAGATTTTTGCTACAGGGTGCGTGCGCTCGCCAGACAGACAGAGAGAGACAGAGAGACAGAAAGCGAGAAATCACCCCCCAGGGGGGATGGCCACACCACAATCCTTTCTCCTCCATTCTTCTCTTGGGATCTTGGGCACGCACGCACACGCACCAAGTGTGAGTTTAAGCAACCGGATCCGGGACTCGAACCACGGTCGGCTACATGGGTATACAGCAACATAGCCATTACGCCAACTGCTGGCCCCATTCTTCTTATATATATATATTTTTTTCAGTCAGAGGGTATACACATGAGAGAGAGAGAGAGAGAGAGAACCCTCTGATAAGGTATGGATATGTCACAATTCTCTTTTCTTTCTTACTCCCTCCCACCAAGATTTTGGGAATACCTGTATACATGCTTGGCTTGTTTTCAAATCCTCCTTGGCCAGGCCATGTGGGATTCAACTCCCTATATGTGAGGCCTAATTGTTGATGTGAGACCAGTGGTATTTTATTATAGCAGCCTGAATTGACTAAAAGCATACAGATAGTGTTTAGGATTTACATTTATTAAATTCTGGAGTATACCAGATACTTTCTAGAAATTTTTATACACTCTCTTTAATTGCCCTAACACACTTAAATGGCAAATTTTATAACTAATTTAAAAACAAATTGAGACTTACACAAGTTCCTTAAATTGTCCAAATTTAAAGCAAAACATTTAGTAGCTATCATTTTTAATTTTTAAAAGTTTACCATAGGGGGTACGAGCAGTTAGCGTAATGGCTATGTCGCTGGACTCCCACGTAGTCGACCGCAGTTCACGTCCCCGACCCGGTGGCTTAAACTCACGCTGGGCGTGTGTGGCTGCATGACCAAGATCCCGAGAGGAGAATGGAGGAGAAGGGATTGTGGCATGGCCATCCTCCCTGGGGGGTGATTTATCGCTTTCTATCTCTCTGTCTCTGTCTGTCTGGTGAGCGCACACGCCCTATAGCCAAAACCTCTCCAAAAAAAAAAAAAAGTTTACCACAGGGCACATGCTCTTGCCAGGGAGAGAAAGAGAGAAAAATAGGAAAAATGTAAAAGAGAACCCCCCAAGGTGGGATTGTCATACCACGATCTCTTCTCCATTCTCCTCTTGGGATTTTAGAAATGCACGCACAGGTACCTGGTGTGTTTCTCATGCTGCCAGGTCTGGGACTTAAACTGTGCAGTTGACCATGTGGGACCCGGCTGCCTTAATCACTACTGGGTGGCCCAGTAGCTATCATTTTTAGATGACAGAATATTTCTCCTTCATTACCCTTCTTCTAACAGCTTAATTCTGTCTCCTCATTCATTGGTTGGCCATATAATACATTTTAGGTTAACGATTGTCCTCCACCACACTAGTTATAGTAAAGGCACAGGAGATATCACAAGGCCCAAGAGAGTCAGTCAACACGGCACTGTATTTATCATTCAGATGCTGAGACAAAAGAATTTATTTTACTGAAGATGCCTGGCTTGAGCAAGTTTTCAAGCATCTTTTATATTGTGGTGATAGACTAATGCCAAAGTCCAGCATGGATGACAGAATTTTGACAGGATTAAAGGAAGAACCCGAGATATGTTGAAATCTGGTTCTAGTAATTTAGACCTTAGTCATTGTGATCATATTTTAGTTCCTTTGGCCACCCATAATGTCCCTTATAGTTACCTGAGCCAAAAACATTTTCATGATGCTTCAACTTGTTTGAGTTGAATTTCCATCACTTATAAGCAAAAAACATAACTAACATAGTTATAAAGCATTCTAATGCAAGAGCCATACTCCAAGTTTACTTTCTATACCAAACTTCCAATTATATCTCTCTACTAGTAATTTTAGCTTAGCCTTTAATTTCTCTATATGTCATTATTATTATTATTTTATTATTATTTTTTTTTTGGAGAGATTTTTGCTATAGGGCACGTGCACTCGCCAGACAGACAGAGAGAGACAGAGAGACAGAAAGCAGGAAATCACCCCCCAGGGGGGATGGCCACACCGAAATCCCTTCTACTCCATTCTCCTCTCAGGATCTTGGGCACGCACGCACACGTGCCAGGCGTGAGTTTAAGCCACCGGGTCCGGGACTTGAACCGCGGTCGACTATGTGGGAGTCCGGTGACATAGCCATTACGCTAACTGCTGGTCTCTCTATATGTCATTATTGATCATCCTTTTTATGACAAGGAAACACATCTTCTGTGCATATTTAGTTGTTTTATTTTATAAACTTTCTTATTGATATTTTATTAATGGGGGAAATTGACAGTTGCATTGTCTCTCTAATTTTTATTTCCTTAAGCTGAATATAAGAAACAAAGTTTGGGACCAGCAGTTAGCATAACGGCTGTGTCGCTGAACTCCCATGTAGCTGACTGCGGTTCAAGTCCTGGACCCAGTGGCTTAAACTCAGGCTGGGCATCTGTGCATGCGTGTCCAAGATCCCAAGAGGAGAATGGAGGAGAAGGGACTGTGACGTGGCCATCTTCCCCGAGAGGTGGGGGGAGTGATTTCTTACATTCTATCTCTCTGTCTCTCTCTGTCTTTCTGGCGAGCACACGTGCCTTATAGCAACAAAACAAAAACAACAAAAAAAAACCCCTCTCCAAAAAAAAAAAAAAAAGAAACAAAGTTATCATTATTATTTTTTTTCAGAGAAAGACTTTCACTATAGGGACTATGTGCTTGCAGGAGAGACAGAAAAATAAACAAACAAACAAACAAAAAACCAAAGAGGCAAAAAGTGAAAAGTCAGCACCTAGAGAGGATGGCCATGCCACAATCACTTCTCCTCCATTCTCCTCTTGGGATTTTGAGCACACACTCACAAGCATCCAGCGTGAGTTTCAAGCCACTGGGTCCAGGACTTGAACCATGGTCAGTCATGTGGAAGTCGAGCAACATAATCATTATGCCATTGGCTGGTCCCAAGAAACAAGTTCTAAACAGAAAATTTTTCTCACAATCATAGTTCATTTAAAAAAAAATCTTATGCCCTTAATACTTCAAATAGTCAAACATAGAAAAATGAAGTACCTCTAAAATCACATTTTAAATATTTATACATGCATGTATAAAACTGTTAGAGCAGAGATAAGCACTGAAAGGAGAGCTACAACGTCACTTGGCTTAGTTTTTGATGAGATGCGGGGCTGAGGCAGTCCTATCCACTAATGTTTTCAACATCCGTACATGAAATACAGGCCCAGAATAGCCTCTCAGGGTGCGGGTGGAGAGCCACACTGTAACCTGAAATTTATTCTGCTCAAATAAAGTGGATTTTTTTTATCATTATATTGTTCGTTTATGGGTAAGGGTAAGAAAAGAGATGCTCACAAATTCCATATGATTGGCACGGAATATTGACTAAGACAAAAATGTCACTATTGCTATAACTGAGAATGCTGCAAAAAAAAGTAGAGCTCCTCATTCACTGCTCTGTCAAGAGGGAGAATTCATCCTCAGCTCAAATCCCTCTCAGGAAGTTCTTCTTTCCTCTTAATATAGAAGAGTTTATCACCTGCCCAATTATAGGAAACAGGTAGCTGACAAGAAAAACAGAAAACTCACATTAAGAGGGCAAGAAGGCATAGGGCCAGACAAGGAAAGAAAATTCATACCTGAAAATGTGTGATTTGTGACAGACATGCTATATATCATGTTGAAAAAAACAACAAGTTTACTTTAAATGTCATGTTGAAGACACTCGAAGTACAAATTGAAATAATAAATAAACAAAGTGTGTGGGGGATTTTCTCTTTTATAGTGAGAAAGGACAAAACAATTATTTTATGTCCAAAGAAGATAAGAACGAGATGAGGGCAACAGAAGACATTTACAAAGGAACATATAGAAAAACGTTTTTTCTTACTCATTGCTTAAGTATTAATCACCATATTGATTTAGAGTATTATACATGCTAGACTAGGTTTGAAGACTACATGCATGAATTAAATTAAGTCTCTTTTCACATGGGGATTCCAAACTATCTTCTTAACTGAAAGGACTCTGTGAATGTTTTCTAATGAGAGGGGAGAGACCAAATTATACTTTTATATAGAAATGATCTTATACAGATACAAGGGCAGGGCCAGAGATGGTAAATGATTCACCTTGTTTATCGTTCGTAACAATTTTATAGTTATACTGAAAGTTATTTTGGAGTAACACATACTTGCTTTTAATTCCAGAACTAGTGATACATCTATAGACTACATTAAGCTGTGAGTTACAGAAACCTTCATGCATGTCTGGATTAAATGGTCCCCACCTGACTGCTCTAGTCAAGACTGGAGTCCAGAAGATTCTTCCTTAAAAAGATAAGTTATCTGGATGCTTCTCTAACTCCTCCCGGCTTCTGAGAGCATATCTAGGTGCTGAGGGTCTGATTATGTCTCTGGTTTCCCTACTTGACTATGGAAGTGCTCACTGTTTAGACTTACCCAGACTGCACTTAAGACAGTAAGCTTTGTTTTACCCCCTGTTGAAAAGAACAAGGGTGCACTTTGTGGGGCAGACATGCTGTATAACATGTTGAAAAGAAAAAAAAAAAGTTTACTTTAAATGTCATGCTGAATGAAGACATGATACAGCCACTGTGTCAATGACTGCATGGGGAAATGCCTCAGGAAAATCAGGACGTTTTGTTAACCTAAATTAAGGTCCACTTTCTAGAAGGGTGGTAGATGGTTTTGGTACATGCTCTGCTGTGATAGCTTTTTTTAATTTTCAGCTTTCACTGAACATAGGAGGTAGAATCCTCTCACTTGTGTTGTCAGGATGATCAGGATGATGGTGATAATAAGAGCTGATACTCAATGAAAGCTTATAATTTTGCAGCACTTACTATATGTATTTTACTTGTGTTATCTCATTCCTTCTCACAAAGAGTTCCAGCATTAATAATAATGTCAAACCTATTAACATATGGAGAAATGAAGTACAAAGGTAAGTAACTTGATCAAAATCTTGAGGGGTTAGGCTGTGGAACAAGATGAGGGCACAGGCCATGGAACACTTGAGCTCACACACTGAACCACTGCGTATTTGGATGTTTCTTTTACTGGTAACTCCAACTTCTGCTCACCATACCTGTGAACCTGGGGGAAGCAAAAGTGGGTTCTGGGCAACCTTCTAGTCTTCTCCCTAACCATTATCCAGAAACTCAACTTAGTTCCCAGGGATATTTCACAGGGCTTTTAGGAACTATGCCAACAAGTTTCATTACATGGGCCTTCTGGATTTTGGTTGATTTCGGATCTGTACTTTCATTTTCCTCCACTCTATTAGAGCATATTAAAGACCCGATAACCTAACCAGGATTTTTCTCTTTTTCATTCAATTTTGCATCTATGATTATGTGTAATCATGACAATACTGTTAATTTGTTGATAATAAAAATTATTATTATCCTTTTAAAAGTAGAAAAAAAAATCCAAAAGAGAGAATTTTACTGGTTAGAAAGCACTTAGAGAAAGTATTTTTAAATCAATTATAAGACTATGGTGCGTTTTTATTTTAACTATACCAGAGGGCACATGTGCTTGCCAAAGAGAGTCCAAGAGAAGGACCAGCAGTTAGCTTAATGGCTATGTCGCTGGACTCCCAAGTAGTCGACCACGGTTCGTGTCCCGGACCTGGTGGCTTAAAACTCATGCCAGGCACGCCTGTGCATGCGTGCCCAAGATCCTGAGAGGAGAATGGAGGAGAAGGGATTGCAGCGTGGCCATCACCCCTGGGGGGTGATTTCTCGCTTTCTGTCTCTCTGTCTCTCTCTGTCTGTCCGGTGAGTGCATGCACCCTATAGTGAAAACCTCTCCAAAAAAAAAAAAGAGAGAGAGAGTCCAAGAGAAAAAGTGAGAAAGCTCCCCGCAAGGAGTATGGTCATGCCACAATTCCTTCTCCTGCATTTCTTCATTCTGTAGGAATTCCATGCACACAGACACATGAGCCCAGCATGGTTTTCAAGGCTGCAGGGCTGGATTTGAATTATGGTGGGCATGCAGAATCTGGCTTCTTTTAACCACCAGGCCATAGGGTAAGCCTTATGATGTCTTTTTTCTTATGGATAAATAAATACATTGGTGTCTTGAGATTTTAAAAAGTGTGCCCAAAGCTAAGTCTATTTTTGCTTCATTTCAATCCTCACAGGATCTCTTTAAGGATTGCTTCAATAACTTCTATTGTGTAGGACCACAGAAAGGTGACGTATTATTACAATTTTCCATGCATAAGTGTGTGTGTGTGTGTGTGTGTGTGTGTGTGTGTGTATGTGTGTGTATTTGTGTATGGACACTATTTATAATTGGAAATGAGACACTGAAGAAAAATACCATCTGCAAGAGCTCTTCAGTCCATAAGGTGCTAGGATGTTATCTAACTCTTAATCCAAGAAACATCCTGTCATTCTCGATAGAATCTCCTGCAACAGATGCAGCCAGCAGCAGGCAGAGAGTGGTTTGAATAAAGATGCCAGTTTACATTAACCTAAGGCATTTGCTCTACCTTCTAATGAGAATGGAATAAAGCATATTACTTGACATTGGGTCTTCCAAATGAGGATCAAATAAGTGATAAAAATGCATGTGTAGGGTACCTGTGGAGGGCCATCTGATGGTGTGATGGTTCTTTTATGCTCACAGAAGATTGAGTGAAATCATACCCTCATTTTTTGTATAAGCACATTTCAGACTAAAGCAACATTATCAAGCCTTGGGGAAAATAGCTCACTGTATCTTTCTACTTATAAGTTCCTATTTCTATGTGACAGTCTGGAGAGGAAGAAGCCTTCATACTTCAAATGGTGAACCTCCAACCCTTCCCTGCATCCAAGAAATAAATCTTTATATCAAAGAACATTAGAGAATTAAAGAAGCCAATGTGTCTTTTTGTTGTTGTTGTTTAGGTTTTTGTAATAAGACACATGTGCTTACTGGAGATAAAAAGAGACAAAGAAAGGGAAAGTAAGAAATCGCCCCCCAGGGAGCATGACCACACTGTCATAATCCCTTTTCCTCCATTCTCCTCTTGGGATTTTGGGCATACACGTACACACACTTGGAATGATTTTCAAGCTAGCAGGTCTGGAACTTGACCGACTATGTGGGAATCCCAGGTTGGGGACTTGAACCACACAGCTGGTCATGTGGGAATCCAGTACTTTAACTTCCATGCCATCTGCTGGCTGAGACAACATGCCTTTCTGAGGGTGTAGATAAGCAAAACTGAAACTTAACTAGGGAAGATAAATTTTCTGATTCACAGTATGACTCGATGTCTACATTATCTTGTTTATATTTGACAATACTGAATTATGTTTTTCTAGTGCCTTTTTTGTAATCAATAGCATATTTTGCTTTTTCAAAAGTTTATTCATGACAGAGAGCATGTGACTATGCATTGAGGCGGAGAGACAGTGAGAAACACCCATAGCAGAGTCTCATCCCACTGTGATTCCCTTTTCCCAGCCCTTCAGTCCATCTTGGGCATGTGCATGTGCAGCAGGTGTATTTCAGGTCAGCTGGGTCTGGGATCTCAAGGTGGTTGATCATGTGGCTTCTGGCACTGTAGTTCAGGATGCTACTACCTGCACTACCAAGATTGGGCCTCATAGCATATTTTTTTAAAGTAACTATTAATTGTCCATAGATGGAAATCTGACAGCTGACTCAATCATTTTTCTACACTGATTTTAATCTATTATAAATCAAATTCACACTCAGGCTTGGGCTCTCAAGCTCTCCATTGCCTTAGAGGACCTCTGTAGGAAATCCATTTCGAAGCTCATTTCTTCATTTTATATGACCTCCAAAGCAGGTTCATAATTTTCATTGCAGTTTTGTTCGTGGTGGGCAGCCAAGTGTTTCAGTTGGCCCTTGCTTCCAGTAGACCAAGAATTCAGTTCAGCTTTGCACTTGCTTAGCTGCCACACTCAGTCCTATGCCAACTATAAATTCTAAGATTCAAGGACACTCTAGGTACCAGAAACTTCTCAGGCTCTTCAAGTTCAATCATGGTCCAGCAATATTTTATGACTATTTATTACATTCCAAGAACCTTATAATACTAATAGTGGTTACTTATGAACAACTACTATGACCCAAACATGACTGTGATTTACACATGTTGACTCATTGTGTCCTCACACATAATCTCTACGAGGTGGATTCTATCATTGTCCCCATTTTTAATAAAGAGCGTGAGGTACAGCAAAGGTAATGAACACTCCCATAGTCACACAGCTGGTGTGCAGCAGCGCTGGAATTAAGCAATTTTCTCAGGACTCCATAATCTCCATTACTGGGCTATGCTAAACTCATACATGGTGCTATAGTTTATCCCGATTTTAAGAATCTGTGTGCTGTTATCTATCCTAATGTACACTTGGAGACATGAAAACTCGAAGAGATTAGACAAACTCCTTCATAGTTAAGCAAAATTGGGATTTGAACTAGGTCTAGTTAAAGAACAAGCATATTCCAGTAAAATCCAGAAATATTTTCCTTCTGTTGTGGTCCTATAACCTTGAAACTCATTCTTCATTTTGATTATCTTCCTCTTCCCATGATATTTATTGTTCATGTAAGTGTTAAAAAGCAGACAGGTAGCTCTCACCATTACTGGACTACTGTATGGGGACAGACAAAGGAATGGACAACACCCAGTCCCTGACCTTTCAGTATGAGACATGAAACTGTCATAGCGCTGGCTATGAGCCTGTGTTACTGATGTGCAGACTGTGTAGGAATCCCATTTCCTAACTGCAGTTTTGCAAGATTCTGCAGCCAGGAGTTACTAGGGAGCAAAGGGGAGATGTGAAGCCCATAAAGTTCTTCCCACAAGCCTTAACTAGCCTGTGAAATGCAGCTACACTTCTTTCCTGTCTACTTATTGGAGGTGTGAGAAACAAAGGAGCTGTTTTTCAAAGTTAGAAACCAGATTCTGAATATTTTCTTAGTCATTGTTATGCCTCTGTATTTAATTTGGGATGTTGTGGGATCAATCAATACATAAAAGACCCTGATTCTAGCCCAATAATTCTTTCAGGTTGATGCTTCATCCTTCTGATAACCTTGTTTCCTGGTCAAGTAATGCCAAAGTTTTATAATTACTCACACAGTCATGCTATTTCACAAACTGGCACTGCAAATCTATTTTTCTTTTTTCTTAGTCTGTTTGGAAAAAATCCTAGGCATTTAAAGACAAATCAAGTTTAATTTTTCAACAAAGTTTTCCTCCTTTTTGATTTTAGTTGATCACTCTTATGTTCCTACAACTTCTATGCCTCTGTTTCTTTCTATTAATTTTTTTACGAGAGAGATTTTCTGCTATAGGCCATGTGAGCTCACCAAAGAGACAGAGAGAGATAGAAAAGGAGAAACCACTCCCCAGGAGGATATCCATGCCGCCATCCATTCTCTTCCATTCTCCTTTCTGGATTTTGGGCACACATGCACAAGCATCTGGCATGAGTTTTAAGTCACTGGGTCGAGGACTCAAACAATAGTCGACTATGTGGGAGTCCAGCAATGTAACCATTATGCCATCTGTTGATTCCTCTATTAACATATTTATAATTGATATTGAATTAATTTATTGGTGCATCTGTATCTTCTTCTAGATTGTCAACTCACTGATGCTATTATATAGTAATATTA
This sequence comes from Tupaia belangeri chinensis, assembly GCF_000334495.1. Classification (NCBI taxonomy): domain Eukaryota; kingdom Metazoa; phylum Chordata; class Mammalia; order Scandentia; family Tupaiidae; genus Tupaia; species Tupaia belangeri. The sequence continues at coordinate 467,072 of NW_006159800.1, forward strand.
TCAGGACTAGAAAAAGTAAATTGTGACTCTAAAGAACCCTTGAATTGGGAACCTCTTTAAGAGAAACATCAGTGATAGGATCTCATCTCACTGTGATTCCTTTTTCCCAGCCGTCCAGTCCATCAGGATCTTGGGCATGTGCACATGCAGCAGTTGTTTTTCAGGTCAGTTGGGCCTGGGATCTCAAGGTGGTTAATCATGTGGCTTCCGGCACTGCAGTTCAGGATGTTCAGCCTCAGCTTGCCTGAGGCTACAGATGTCTGTGCACCATGAAGCGAGGTTGCCAGACCGAAGCACCCATCATTGTCCTAGAGCAAGATAAATGTTTTCTAGGACAGTAATTAATTCTGAAACAGAACATAGAAGTGATGTTTATCTGAGCCAAGGTCCTTGGACAGAATAAGCTAAGCATAGGCACCAACTGTGAAGAAACACCTTTGGGACTCTGAATTTGAGAGAAAACCAAGCCACAAGTGCAGAAGGGAGCAGGATAGTAAGAAGGGACTCAGGGCATGGATGCTCAGGGTCCATGCCCTTTTTTGTGCTGTGGCCACATCCCTATTACATAGGGCAGGTAAGGTCATAGGTAGGACTGAGTTTTAGACAATTCAATCCAAAATCTTCTTAGATAGGAGACCTTTTCTTCACCTGTTGAGAAGCTTTGCATGTAAAAAACCTTTTTTCTCCAATGCATAATAGGTTTCAGAATTAACTTAAGAGCTTATCCTGTGGTATTATTGACAACAGTAACAGGTTTGGGCCAGCCCCAGGGCCTAGTAGTTGAAGGAACTATATCTCATATTGTCAACAGTGTTTGAATCTCAGCCCCACCTCTTAATACTATCACATTGACTGTTGGTTTCTAAATCATGAATTTTTGTAGGGACATAAACTTTCAGAACACAGCCATGTATTGCAGCCCAAACACAAGGGATGCTAATGTATGTACTCCAGAGATTAATTCACTGCAGTGTAAAAAAAAATAACTAATGCCAGTTGCTTTTGTTTTCAATATGAGAGACTGCCACATGGGATGAAAGCACATTTCCTACTTTTTTAAAAAATTGTGCCATAAGGCACATGTGCTCCCTGGAAAGAGACCCAGAGAAAGAAGGAAAGCAAGAAAGCATCCCTCACATTGGAGGATGGTCACACTGCAGTCTTCCCCATCTCTCCATTTAGAATGTGGGCATGCATGCACAAGGACCTGGGCCGCCTTTTAAGCCATCAGGTCCGGGACTCAAACCAGACAGTTGGTCATTTGGGATCCAGCTGCATTAACAACCACACCAGCTGCATGAAGAATGACAAATGAAAGTCCCATAAGTAGTTATCTTTGAGGACTGACCTGAAAGAGAAGCAAAAGTTACTCTAAAACAATGATGGTCCAGATCAGTAGTAACATTAGCAGGCTCTGAGCCCATCAGCAGTGTCAAGAGAGAGACATGTGTTTTGTGACAACAGAATCCCAAATATCTTTTACAAATTTTTAAGTAGATTCTTAGACTTTTAGGCTGCTTTAGATGCAGTTCTACCTTTTACAGTAGTGCTGAGACAGGAGGTCAAGATGAAATGGGACCCTGTCTAAAATACCACACACAAGCACAGTCACAGATAAAGATAGACACAGACACAGATACAGACACACACAATACAATTTTTAAAATCAGTTACATTTTAAGAAAAAATAGGGACTATGTGGTCAGCCTGTGGCACAGTGGTTAAGGCTCTGGATTCCTACATGGTGAACCATAGTTCAAGTCCCAGACCTGGCATCTTGAAAATCATTTCAGGTGCATGTGCATGTGTGCCTGAAATCTCAGGAGGAAAACGGAGAAGAGACTGTGGAGTGGGCCATTCCCCATTGTGGGAGGCTGCGCACCAGCGAATATCGCGGGTTTCTCAGAAAGCAAACAATTACACGATGCCAAAAGCCATGATTGGCTTCCCTTCAAAAAGTTTTTCACACCGCTATATGCAAACTGAGTTGTTTGCCATGTCACCCATTACAAGTATAATTTATTAAAAGTATAATTTATTAAAAGGAAAATGTTTCCCAAAAATTCCAATTTTCACTTGATAATATTTCCAAGATGAAAATCTTTTAAATATGAAAATCTTTCTTAAACCAAACACTCATTGTATAACTTTGTAAAGCAGCATCAGTAGCAACATTTCTCGGAGAAATATCTTGACCTTTGGCCCATGACTAGTTTGTTCATATAATCATGAGATGTACATATCTCGCCCGGCCGTGAGAACCATTTTCCGAGGAGGAGAGGAAAGGGAGACTGCGGGAGGGTCGTGGGGCGGTAAGGGACAGTGGCAAGCGCAGGGAACCGTGGCTTGGTCACGGCGAGTCTGCTGCCATCTCGCAGGACTCGGGACGGCACGCGGAGGAGTGGCTGCACCTCGGGGATGAGGTGGCCACGGGGCTGAGAGGCTCGGCGTCCACCAGCCGGGGCACCCTACTCATGCTGCACTGCGAGGAGGCAGCTGCGGGGGCAAGTCACTGAGGGTCTTATCTCAGACCAACTAGATTCCCCGGCTGATGTGGTTCTTCAAAATAGACAAGGTTTAAATTTCCTCTTGACAGAACGGGGGTGGGGGTGCGGGGTCTCTGTCTTGCTTTACAGGAACGCTGCTGCTTTTATGCCGACAAGTCCGGCATCATTCGTGACAAAATACATCAACTCCAACAATCTCTCCAACATCGTAGAAAACAATTCGCCGATGGTCTGCCTGAAACAGTCTCCTCCCTTTCCTACTCCCCCTATTTGGCCCATTCATTGCCCTTTTAATTGTTTGCTCACTGAGACCTGTTATATTTAATAGGCACATGTCATTCCTCAAACAACAAATTGACTCGCTTATGGAAGACCAACACCCCTATACTGGTCTCGCCTGAGGCGCTGAATCGGTTAGCCAAAGACGGGTAAGAGAGTCTGATGAACCCAATGACTATTTAGTCCTTCCACCTAAGACAGGAGGCCCATCATAGTTATGGGACTCTCCAATGATGGGTAAGAATGGACTTATGGTTACATAAACAACTCCAACCTAAGATAGGCATGATTCCCCCAGGCCTTTTCCTCATCTCTCAAATTAAAACAGAGAAGGGGGATATATGGGAGGCTGTGCACCAGCGAATATTGTGGGTTTCTCAGAAAGCAAACAATTGCACAATGCCAAAAGCCATGATTGGCTTCCCTTCAAAACCTCACCTTCGAAACCATACTCTGATTGGCCACTAGAATCCCTCAGATTTGCATATCCAACACCTCGTGATTGGTCCAAAAGCAACCAATCATAACCCACCTGTTACAACCAATCATAACCCACCTTTTACAACCAATCATGGCCCACCAACATGTATATAACCACAATGCCTAGCCCACAATCGCCAGACGACCAGGAAGAAGACACAGACAGCCAGGAAGATGACACAGACGACCCGGAAGATCCTGAAGAGTTGTATTACTGCGTTGTCTCTGGACGACCCTGAAGAGCTGTGACACTGTGTCATCTCTTTGCTGCTCACAATAGACAACGCGACCCTAAAGAGTTCTAACACTGCATCGTCTCCATGCTGTACCATGCTGCCCACAATAAACAGACAACACTGAAGACACGGTGTCGTCTCCGTGTTGTAACACTGTGCCACTTGTCCCGGCTCTCACTCCTTCCCTCAGGAAACCTATTCAACTATCCCCCCGGGGTCGGGACACCCCATGTGCAGTGATTTCTGTTTCCCTCTCTTTGTCTTTCTCTAGTCAGCATATATGCTGTATGGCAAGAACCTTAAAAAAAGGAATAAGGTTGTAAACATTCTATGTAGAATATTCCCTCCCACATGACAGTTATAGAAAGAAAATGGTGATATTAATAAAAATAACTATTTACTTAGTGTTTACTATGTGACAAACATTGAATTGCCTACTACAATTTTTCTATTTAATTTTAATAAACTTGGGACTTAGGATTTAGAGTAAAATTTACAATATTAAAATGTACAGTGTTCTGAGTCACCATGTAAAATATGCAATGCTTACTGAGAAATAAAATATACTAGAAATAGAACAAATACAAGTAAATAAAACTAGCATCTTATTATTGTTTGTGAAATCAATTTGATTAACTATTTAAACGCATATAACAATTTGTTGTTGCTGTAATGCTGGCTAAAATTTATTTGTATTGGGAAAATACTGGACTATGTAGAAAACAGTTTTCATAATAAACATATTGTGAAAACTCTGGAGAGCTTTATCAGAGGCAAGTTGAAAATTATGGTGATTGATAATATAATTCTTGAATTGCCAATTCTGACTTTATCTTTGAATCAAGAATAGGGTGGTCTTTGTGGTTTGTTTTGTTTATAGAAGACATTGACATTACTAGAGGAAAGGGCATTCTTGAAGGAATTAGGTCCTCAACATTCCAAGATACAAGAATCCAGGTTGCAGAAGGATAGGCTGTTATTCTTACAGTCTGGACCACAACCTGCTGGCCTGCAGTTCTGAGGTTTGTGACTGAACTACAAGGGTTACTATGGTAACAATAAACTAAAGTATTAAACTTGATGAATCTCTCTTTTGCATCCAAAAAGCCAATGACAAATTCAGATTTCTAAATAGAACAGAATTGGCAGACAAATTGAATTGACATATTTATTTCAAAACTAAAACTGTTAAAGAGATAATGACTTTCTAAAGGAAAAGGTCAAATTTATAGGTCCAAGCAAACACTGAGAATCCTTGTTGGCTGCTAGAGCTGAGCAAGCTTCCTGGTTTTGCAGAAGGAAGCTTTGACATGAGAGCATTTTGAAGGCTTCCATTAGAATCCCCTGATGGAAGCTCCCATACCAGGTCAGGGATCCATCTTCTTTTTTTTTTTTTTTTTGAGAGTTTTTTTTTTTTTTTCACTATAGGGCGCGTGCGCTCGCCAGACAGACAGAGAGAGACATAGAGACAGAAAGCGAGAAATCACCCCCCAGGGGGGATGGTCATGCCGCAATCCCTTCTCCTCCATTCTCCTCTTGGGATCTTGGGCACGCACGCACACGCGCCCGGCGTGAGTTTTAAGCCACCGGGTCCGGGATGCGAACCGCGGTCGACTACGTGGGAGTCCAGCGACATAGCCATTACGCTAACTGCTGGTTCCCAGGGATCCATCTTCTGAACCCACCAGCTAGCTACAGATCTCTGGCACAGAGGAGAGGAGAGAAACAATACCTGTGTGTGAACATTGATCAATTCATTTGCTAGAATTCTAAATTCCTAAGATTTTCATCCAAAGTTTCTCTTTCATAGAAAAGTTTTACATCATTCCCTATATATGTAAGTATGTGTGTGTGTGTGCGTGGGTATGTGTGTGTGTGTGTGTATATATATATATGTGTGTGTGTGTGTGTATATATATATAAAATAGATTTACAACATATAGGTTCATATGTGTGTACACATACACATGCAATTTTTCATGCATTCCTTCTCTCTTCGAAACCATATTATGGACTCCTTTGTATCATGCATTGCCCTCCACATATCCACATAACATTTATAGCAGTGTGGGTTTTACAGCAGTAGTTCCGTGGTATCATAATACCTGCAGTGCTGAAGCCATATAGAATATCGGAGTTTAGTTCCCGTGTTGACAAGAACATGGCGGGTGCATGTGTGTACCAGTGATTCTATCTGGCTAAAATTCTAGAGGTTTTGATAACAACATGATAACCTGATGAGGGTGTTTGTATTTTTTTTTCTCTCCCCAATATCTCTTTAAAGAGATAAATAATAAACTTTTAAACACCAGAGTAAGAAATGGGCCGGCTCTACTATGTGGAGGTTAAGCCCTGTGTAAAGAGAGCTGGGTTCCACGTGGCTCACCACAGTTCAAATGCCTGCCTCAGAGGCTTGAAAAATGCATCACACATGTTTGAGTGTATGTCCAGAATCTTTTTTTTTTTTTTTAGAGGTTTTTGCTATAGGGCGTGTTCGCTCGCCAGACAGACAGAGAGAGAGAGACAGAGAGATAGAAAGCGAGAAATCACTCCCCATGGGGGATGGCCACGCCGCAATCCCTTCTCCTCCATTCTCCTCTCGGGATCTTGGGCACGCACGCACACACGCCTGGCGTGAGTTTAAGCCACTGGGTCCGGGACGCGAACCGTGGTTGACTATGTGGGAGTCCAGCGACTTAGCCATTACACTAACTGCTGGTCTCACATGTCCAAAATCTTGACAGGATGTAAAAATGGAAGAAAAAAGTACATTGTGTCCACACTTCATTGATAGGTGCTTTCTCTCACTCTCTCTGGAAAGTGCACACCAATTTAAAAAAATATAAAACAAAACAACTAAGTGTGAGAGAGTTGGTGGAAGATTCAACTCTTTTGTTTCATTTCATTGTGACAATATTATCTCATGGAATTTAGAACTTGATTTAAGGCGGAAACTCAGGTAAATATGGAGCAATTTTTGAATGTTTAATCAAGGAAAATGCTAGTCTACGCTTCATTGTAGTAAAAAGAAAATAAGAACAGACAGTATTGGTTTTGCAACACACTGGCCCTAAATATAAACTAACAAATATTTCCTGCTGGCTTAGATAAAGAGGAAATAAAAACTTAACAAGTCAATGAAAAGCAAAAATATTTATTGTCCATGTTATCGTTTTTACGCATAAAGAATATTAGAACCGGCAGATAGGGTAATGGTTACATAGCTGGGCACCCACGTAGTTGACTACAGTTTGAGTCCCAGACCCAGCAGCTTAAAACTCACGCCAGGCACTTGTGTGTGTGTGTGTGTGTGTGTGTGTGTGTGTGTGTTCCCTCAATCTAAGATCCCAATAGGAGAATGGAGGAGAGGGGATTGTGGCACAACCAACACCCCCGGGGGAATGATTTCTTACTTTTTGTTTTCATTATTACTAATATCAATGCCTTGATTATATTTTTTTGGCATTTATGTAGATGTGCAATATTTATTTTACATGAGTTTATATGTTTCTGTCTTTACATTTGTGCTCCACAAAATTACCTTTATACTGTGGCTATGTAGATTATGCCTTAACATATCTGGCAAGTAGCTCAACAATATTGCAGAGTGAATAAATCATGAATACTGGAATACACACAACAGCTTCATATGGAGACAGCAATCTTGATTATCATAATCACTTGGGAAATGCTTTGGAATGTGTAACTCCCAGAACAGAACCCCAAAAATCCTGATTTGGAAGGTCATGGTTAACTGCTTGTATCCTCGCCCAGCAGAATGCACTCCTCCTGGGAGCTTGTGAGGAACACCTAAACTTAGGCCCCATTCCAAACCAACTGACTCAGATTCCAAGACTCTTTTAGTAACTCCTAGGCACAATAACATTTGAGAAATATTGATTGAGGATGTTCACAAAATAGTCTCCAGGTGTTTCTAAGGTTCAGCCCCCATATGAAAATTGAAGACTATGGCCAAATAATCAAAGTAAAAAGAAATCATGTGAGGAACCTTGGAATTTATAATTTGTCAGAGGAAAACTTCTGATTTTATTTTGTTTGTTTTGTTTTTGTTATAGGGTGTATGCTCACTGGAGAGAAAGACAGAAAGCAAGAAATCACCCCCCAGGATCGATGGCTACACCACAATCCCATTCTCCTCTTGAGAATGGGCACTCATGAACACATACCTAGCATGAGTTTTAAGTTGCCAGGTCAGGACTCGAACCACAGTCGACTAATGGGAGTCCAGCAACGTAGCCATTACACCATCTTCTGGTACCCTGAATGTTTTTAAATAGGAAAACGACATGATCATATTTGAATTTTCAATATTATGAAGAAAGAATGGGAACAGAGCAGGTAAGTTGTGGCCAGATACGATATGGCCTCAGTAGTCCATTGAGGGTAACATTGAGAATTGTGTCATGGAGATGAGTTCAAGAAGGAAATGCTAGGGGTAGTGCGGCAGTGGTAAAATGCCATGTTCTGCATCCTGGCCCACAAGGGAATGATCTGGGCTTATGTCTGGAGATCCGAGTGAGTAGGGCATTTGTGTGCCCATTATCTAGGGCTGACTGAAGCTGGGAGTGGATTGTGGCATCAAGATCCTGTTGGGAGTTCCTGTTTATTTCTTTCTTGATCATGGAAGTAGTAAATAAACTTAAAAAGAGAAGAAAATATTTATTACTCAACATAGACCTGTCAAAAACAAGCTTAACAGATATTCCTGAGGACTATAAACCTCTTTAGGAAAAGCCAAGTATGTTCATGAAGGCAGGGAAATGCTTATATAATTCACTTTCAGGACATTTCCTTTTTAAAGAATTCAAAGTAAAACTTCTTTAGATACTTCTATGTATCTGGGGAAAGCCATACAACTCAGGAGACAAGTAACTCAAGGTCTATTTCCCTTCTCTTTCACCCTAATTCTGGAAAGAAACACACAATTGGGGCCCAATTACCCAGGCAATTCTATTCACTTTGCTGTATCTGAATGGAGGCAGATGAAGCAGGCACAGGTGAGCTACCACACAGATGCAGCGTTCCCCCAAAATGACTTGATAGGATTTTCTGATTACAGTAATCATTGGATGCAGTGTGAACAATGGCAAAGGGGAATAAGGTAAATACTACATCTCAGATTTAAAAACTAAAAAAAAAATAGTGAAATTACAACTCTTTGATTTTAGGGTCAGAAAATAAAGACTGATTGCATCATTTTTGACCTTTCTCATACCACTCTGGGGTATTCTCTTGAGTGTATTCCCTGAATCAGCAGATTCATGAAGCTTGGAGAAAGAAGTAGAAATGATTTGGTAAAATGCATGCATTAGAGAAAGGAGGATGTATTGAAAAAGGGAGATGAAAACACTACAGTATATGTAAATTGCATTGACTTTTTTTTTTTTCCAAAGCAAGAACTATGTTAATTCTTCATGTCTTTTTCTCTCCAGTTTTATTTCATTTTATGATTTCATCTTTACATGTAATAGTTGTACAGTTTTATGGCATACAATATTTTTTTAAAATCATGCATGCAATGTGTAATAATCAATTAAAAATACATTATTTTCAACAAAGAACCTTACATTCTTATGTCTATTGAATATCTTTTGCTGAGCCCTTCCCACCTGTTTCCCCACTATCACTTCCCTTCTACACAGTCTCTGGTATTTATTTCTGTCCTCCCTACTATTACATCTTTCCACCCTTGATATAGAGTGCAGAGATTCAGTATATATTGATTAGGTATATAAAATATAGGGTTGACAGAAAAGTCACAATGTATTTTTCCATAGAAAACCAGAAAAAGTATGTCACCACTGTTCCAACAACCAAAGATTTGTCCTTCATAATAAACTTATTTCACTTTAGTAGTAAATCTTCTTTATTTGTCCACTAGGTATTGAATAACAGAATCTTGCTGTTTGTTATGGCTGAGTAGTATTCCATAGTGTATATGTGCCACATTTTTAAAATCAAGTCATCAGTCTGGGGACACATAGGTTGATTTCATGTCTTAAAAATTGTGAATAATGCTATAATAGACACGGAGACACAAGTGTCTTTTTGAGTGCTTTTTTGTCCTTTGAATAAATATTGAGGAATGAGATTACTGAGTCACATGGTAATTCTATCTGTAAAATTGTAAGGACCCTCCATATAGTTTTCTACAGTGGCTGTACCAAGTTACATTCCTAGGACAGTACAGGAGGGTTCTCTCTTCACCACAACCCACAACCATGCAAAACTTGCAGTTCATAGTTTTTTAAAATTATTATTATTATTATTATAGTCATTCTGAATAGGGTTAAGTGATATCTCCTTGCAGTTTTGATTTGCATTTACTTCATGATAAGAGACATTCAACATTTTTTCATATGTTTCTAGACATTCATGTCTTTTTTTGAGAGTTGCCTGTTCAGTTCCTTTACCCATTTTTAAATTGGATTATTAGTTGTATTTTTTTTTTTTTGTAAGTGCACTGCCTGAGTTCTCTATATATTCTGGTTATTAATCATTTATCTAAAGTATAGCTTGCAAATATTTTCTTCCATTCTGTGGGTAGTCTCTTTATTTATTATTTCTTTTGCCAGGCAGAAGCTTTTCAGGCTGATATAATCCCACTTGTTTCCTTTTCAAATTATTGCCTGCACTTTAAAGGTGTAATTCTCTACCTAATCCAGTGTCTTCAATAGTTTCCCTTGTAGTTTCTATAGTTAGTTTTTACAGCTTGAGGCTTTACATTTAGATCTTTGATCCATGTTGAGTTGGTTTTTGTTAATGGTGAGAGATAAGGTACAGTTTTTTGCATGTGAATATCCAGTTCTTCCAGAATCATTTCCTGAAAAGACTTTCCTTTCTCCATTGGGTCGTCCTGTGTTCTTTGTAAAAAATACAGTTGGCTCTATGTTGTGGTGTTTACTTTGGAATTCTCTGTTCTGTTTCATAAGGTCTTTGAGTCTATTTTTGTTCCAGTACCATGCTGTTTTGATTATCACAGTTTTGTAATGTATTTTGAAGTTAGGTAGTGAGATGCCTCTTAACTTATTCTTTTTACACAGTATTGCCTTTAAATTTTTTTTAAACTTAGGAATTCTGACATTTTTGGGAATATATCTTTTTCTAAAACACTATTAGAGCAAGGGGATAGAGATAAATTTCAAATCCAAGAGACTATGTAGGAGGTAAATTCCATGAGAGAAAATCTTATGAAAATGTAGATGATTGACTGGAAAACTTTATGGTTGCAATGTTGGCATAAACATGGGCTAACAACTGTTACACATTTACTATATGGCAGAAATGCTACCACTTCTGTTAGTGTGAACTTCCCTTATAACCAAAGTCCCATTGCTGTTTCTGTTTCACAGATGAGAAAAATGCTGAGCTGAGGGTTATATAATTCTGATGAGATGACACAGTCAGTTGAGAGCAGAGCTACAGGTCTGGCTCCACAGAGCCTTCTCTTAGAAAACATGGATTCTGCTTGATTGGCAACATGAAATGTTACAAATTTAAGAGGAAGGATATTTCCTAAACTTAATGTTATAATTTCTTACTTTTAAAGAATTATTTATTTTATTTTATTTATTATTATGACTTAATTTGCAATAAGGCATGTGCACTCACTAGAGAAAAAGAAGGAGAAAGGCTAAGTGAGAAAGCAAACCACTGAGTGTGAGATTCAAACTGTGATCCATCATGTGGGAGTCCAGCTTCTTTACCACCGTGCCACCTGCTGGCCAGATGTTACATTTTCTATGTGAGACTGTGAGTCATGTCTCTTTAATCTGAGAGGCAAGATATTTGAGGGACACAGAAATGGACAATTGTCTGTGATAATAAATAATGTGTATGGTATCTTCAATTGGACTGGTATGAAGTGTTGGATAAATTCATTTTATAAGCTGCAGTACAGTAATTGAATGTATAAAATAAATTAAAATAATTTTAAAAATCTGATCAAATCCCTACAGACATACAACCATTATCATATTATGTTTAACAAAAGAGAGGGAGACCAGCAGTTGGTCCTATTTTAATGGTTACATTGCTGGACTCCCACATAGTTGACAACGGTTCGATTCCAGGACCTGGTGACTTAAAACTCATACCAGGTGCATGTGTGTAGTGTGTACTCAAAATCCTAAGACAGAAATGGAGGAGAAGATTTTGCATTGTGGTCATCCTTCCTGGGGGGGTGATTTCTTACTTTCTTTCTCTCTGTCTCTCACTAGAGAGACAGAAAAAAATGAAAACAAAAAATGAAAAAAAAGGAATTACTCCCTTACTGGTGTTCTCTACTTCAGAATCCCTTAATAGTTGTACCATTTTTACACATATAAATAAAAATACTTCATCCTGACTTATATTCTCTCTTCAATCTGGCTACAATCTCTCTAGAAGCAATCATTTGTGATATTTTACATTGTTACCTCCTATATTCACACATCAAAATCTCTACTCTGGCCACAGAGAATCACTGTTTATCCAAAGATACTCGGTATTGCTGCTGTTTCTCAGTCACCGCCATAAATGGTGAGTGTTCTCATAAAAAAGAAATATGCATTATTTTTCCAAAACATCAAAAACAGGGCTGCAAAAATGGGGCCACAATATCAAATTCATTGGCTCCTCACTACTGATGGAGAGAGTGTATTCAGTGCACTGCCCAACACTTCATAGCTCTGGAATAATGCAACTATCATTTGCCCTGGGGAATAGGCCTTCTCTCTATATAAATGTAATGACAAAAACAGTGACCTCCTAATCTAGATAATAAAATGGGTCATCTTGGATTTAAAAATTAAGACATATAGTATAAAAATTTGATAGATGTGTTTTGTTGATGTCAAGTTTCTGATTGGATGGTTTCTGCTGGTATCCCAGAAAGTCTGTTTTCTTCCTTTGCTGTGCAATGATCCTTGTGTCCCACTTCCGTCTTTCAGAAAAGCCAGAAAAGACCACCCCAGTTAGGTGCCTGCCAGTGGGACAGCAGGTTAAGCATAGCTGTACATTAAAAACAGTCCAAGTATTAAGGGAACTGCCTTTGTGAGATGAAGAGCGTTCTGTGACTCATTTCTCAGATTCTTCTTTGTCATAAAGGGGGTCACAGTCAAACATGTTTACTTTAAAAAGAAGAGTAAACTAGAAACTGTTGAGTGCTTCATTATATCAATGTTGGGGGGAGAAAGGGTGCAGAAGAACAAATCAAAATCAAAAGTTGAGTAACTTCTCCAAGATCATAGAATTAGTAAGGGCTAGAATGGAATTTGAAATCCAGCATGTGATTCTGAAATCTTTGGTAATAACTAGTGTCTCTGTGATGACTGTAAATTAAGGGGAGAAGAAAAGGGTACCCTAGGGACCAGGTAGTGGCTTTGGGGTAGCCCTCCTGGACTTACATAGCAATGGTCCTGGATTCACATATTGAAACCACTCTGAGCATGCTGTGTATGCACATGGATGCCCATAACTAGTCTAGCTGTGTCCTGGGATGGATCCAGCCATGAAGACTTTGCTGTGGGTATTAATCTCATTCAATCTCTCTCCCTCTTTCTTTTTGTCTCTCTATCACTCTGTTGGAATAAATAAATAAATAAACTTTAAAAAAAGAAAGGGAAACTCTAAGTATGTTGATGGACTAACAATGTGAGGAGGCTTTTTGAAGTAAATGAATTAAAATATTATTTTCTTAAAAATTGGCCAAATGAAATGTTTATTGAGTGATTTGGTTAGACACATTGTATTTCTTGAGTTGTATTTTATACTGAAAAAAGAAGATGCCATAGATTTTAGATTGGAAACTCCAGTGCCTGTTTTAATGTTAATTCTCCATATGTTTGGTAAAGTATATTGATTTCCAGGTCATAGTGTATTTTTGACTTGATATATATTGATTTATTCCTACTAGGGACTTATTGATTGTTTTCAGTAAATACTAAGTGAAATGTTTTCTCACTTAGCTAAACAGAAAGTTTAGCCTTCAGCAAGATTTTTGTTTTCTCCTCTTCAATTAGAAAGAGGTTTTGGTTATGGCACCCATTCTCAAAATCAATATGAAACCATTAATTTTAAGTGTTTATAATCTGAAGACCTAAGGGGGTAAATCTCATTAAAACACTAATGACAATATAGGGAAGAATATGCCATTTTCTTACCACATAATATAAATATGAAATTATGCTTTACTACTTAAAATTAGAAAATAAGCATGGTTGTTAAAAGAGTAGATAAAATGGATCTGATTCTCACTTTCATCAGGAATATTCTCAGATTAGTTCATGAATTTATAAAGAAACATATAAACAAGGTCTTGGCTTAGTACTAAAATGCATTTCTATTAAGAGTTTTATTTCTTTTGTTTTTCCTCTTACAGTGTGAACCAACTTCATAACTTTCACTCACATTATATCACTTGCTAAATCACTACATTTTCTACAAAGAAATGAGGCTTTTACTCTCAAATGTATGTAATTACAATCACTTTGTTTCTGAAATTGAATGGAAATAAACCATATCACCATATTGAAATAAAAATGTTGGAGAACTAACTCAGTATCCATGACAAAAGCTTGCATGACTATTTATCACAATAATTCAAACTTAGTTCCCAGGAAAACCACAACTACTAAGTCATGATAGTTTTGTCACCCTTTCCAAACAGTTAAAATTACATAATTTTTAAAAATTTCAATTATTTTCTCTATATCAACATGTTAATAACTAGTTTCCACGTGTGGTAGAACTATGAATAAAATATATTTTTTCTATTATTGTTCCAAGAGTTCCACAATTTTAATATATTTTCCATAATTACAATATCAATTGACTTCTGTAGAATCATTTACAAAGTAAAGCAAAACAAAATGCTTGGACCCTACATTTTAATTAGGATACATCTCAGAGATTCTTCAGGATGATTTATTAACATATATATTACTGCTTTGACTATAACATCTTTACAATACTGTATTAGAAGTAGGTATCTTACCTGTGTCCTATAGCTTGTGTTTGCCTGACAATAACAGAGATGGGGTGAAGCCTATAAAGCAGAAATGAGCAGGGAGCTTCCCTATTACTATCAAAAGAGAACTTTCGGGACCAGCAGTTGGCATAATGGCTATGTTGCAGGACTCCCATGTAGTTGACCGCAGTTTGAGTCTCAGATTCGGTGGCTTAAACTCACGCCGGGTGTGTTTGAATGTGTGCCCAAGATCCCAAGAGGAGAATGGATGGGAAATTTATCACTCTACTCTGTGCTGTAATCCTATCTGTAACTACTCTGAGTTCTAACCTCAAAACTGCATTTCCCAGAATCCCTTGCCAGTTTTTGGGCTAGAGCCCAGAGTAATTACACATGTTTAGTCAATGGGAAGCTCACACTACAGGCAGGTGATTTAAAGGCTGTAGGAAAATCAGAAAATGGAGAATGGTTTATCAGTCTGCCTCTGCTTATGTGTTTTGCAGAAAAGACCACGGGTCTTCTACTGTCCCAGCACTGCTAGGTGGTCACACCGCAGCCTTATTGTACCAGATGGCTCTAGCTCCTGAGTTTTAATAGGCCATCTGCTCTCTGGGTTCTTCCATTTTTGGCATGACTTTAGACAAGACTATAGTGGTTTTCTATTTTGGTTATTGCTAGATCCTTCTTTGCTTTTACATATCTCCCATAAACATATGATCAATTTTTTATGCGTTTATTCTGCTGGAAACACTTGGATTGGTTTTTATTTTCCTGACTAAACCCTGACACATACAGTGGCCAGCTATGTCATACCCCACAACTACCATAGACACCTAGTCATCATCAATTTCTTCTGAAATAGTGAAATGAGAGAATCTTGGCTATGTATGGATCATTTGAAGGCTACCATGTGCGGAGCAGCCGCCCCATACCAGATGCTGTAATGTGTGCCCTCCAGCCTGTCTCTTTAGCTTCACTTCAATACACAGTTGTTCTCACTAGCTGTATTCCACCTATGCTGGCTTTCTTTCAGGTAATCAACATACATGTGTCTCTCTACTTCAACCATTTTTACACATGCTCTTTTCTGTGTGGAATGGTGAAATGGCTTTCTTTCCACTAGGTTCCAGAAAACTCAGTTATCTTTCATGCCTCAAGTTAAACATTATTCCTCTGTGAAGCTGTCCCTGATCTCGGATTTTTAATGTTTTTCTGCTGTACACTTTTGTGAAACCATTTACTTCCCCTTTATAGTAGTTGAAAATTAATTAAATAATTTAGTGTATAGTTTATATTGTAATGACTCATTGTATCTGTTAAAATGTGAGAACAGTGATGTCTGGGGCCATATTCACCTAATTCCCTTGTATGTCCCCAGAAGTGGTGCATGTTCCTTTTTTTGGGGGGGGGTAGGGAGAGGTTTTTGCTATAGGGCGTGTTTGCTTTCCTGAAGGACAGAGAGAGACAGAGACAGAAAGGGAGAAATCACCCCACCACAGGGGGGATGGCCACACCCACACCACAATCCCTTCTCCTCCATTCTCCTCTTGGGATCTTAGGCATGCATGCACACATACCTGGCGTGATTTTAAGCCACATGATCCGGGACTTGAACTGCTATCGACTACATAGGAGTCCAGTTATATAGCCATTACATCTACTGCTCATCTTGCTGTGCATGTTCTTATATATTCAAATTGGTGCTTGATGTTTGTTAAACAGATTATTTCATTTAGTTCACTCAATATCCCTAAAAGGGTGAAATTATCTTTGCTATTTTACATAATTTTACCCAATTAATTCTATGGTATATTAAATAGACTTCTATATAGCATGGACCATTTTAAATGCCGAGGATAGAATGGAGATCCAAATAAACAACATCCTCTCTACCATTCAAACTTTATTCTAGTCAAGGAGATACACAATAAACTAGTGAATGCATCACATGTTAGATAAGTGTTACTGAAAGCAAGCAGGGAAAGGAAACAGAGAATGACTTGTCTCATGCGTTATTCTGAACAGGAAGTTGAGGAAGACTTCCTTGACATGTGAGCTGAAAACTGAAGGAGATTACTCAGTAAACAAATAGGACAGAGGGGAGAAAATAGGTTCAGGAAGTGGAAACCACATCAATTATAGAGATAAATAATGCAAAGTTCTAAGAGGTGAGGCAAATTTCCTGGTGTCATATGTAGTCTTCATTTATACCAGGGCTATGTGACCTCAAGCCAATGCATTTTAATTTCACATTCTAGTTTGTGGGATATAAAACCATCACAAAAAGTTTACCACAACCCACATTAAATTGAATTACTCAACCATGATCGATATATTCCTACTTACCTCGCTAACCACATTTTATTGGAGAAACGGCATACTCACACAACATTAATTATAAAATTTAGCTTCTGATTTTAGCCTATTTCAGCTAAAAACATTATTTTGCTTGCATTTGTTGGTGGTGGCGTTGGGACACCCTCTGTGATAAAGCAAAGCTGTAAACATCATTCTTTAGAGAGCCACTGAATTCTATACTATTTCAAAACTGTGGTCAGCCCTCACTGTTTATCATGAAGAGGGCACCAGAGTGTCAGTGTGCGGTGCATGAGCATATACAATGGTGTGAAGACAACTTCAAACTCATATGGCACCTTCATATACCAAGACATTATCAAACTCCCAAAATGTTGCTCTGAAGCCTTGACTAGTGAAAACTGTTGTTTAGTTCTCTTTCAAGTTAACCGTAAGCATTTCTCAAACTATTTTATGTGTTAAGAACCACTAGTAAAGCCAGATGAATAAGGTCTCTGTCAGTTCAACTAAACAGGTCACATCAGATTGCCCAATTACAGAGTTTCTTTGGTCAGGATGTCATACCATTGCCATGGTTTCTAATTTTGTGTATGTCCTTTTCTCTGCTGTCCTGAGTCTCAAGATTAAAAGAAAAAAATTAAATTTAGTTACAATAGTGAGACTACAGGTGGGATAGAGAATTGTAGTTGGTGATACCTGGGATTTTAATGGTAGGTCCAGCATGAACTAAGCATCAGCAATTATCTCTCTGAGCCCCATCTATAAAATGCAAGAGCTGGTATTACTTAAGGTCAGGGCTTAATGCAAAACTTTTGACCAATCATATTAAAAATACTAGTATTATCTGACATGTATTAAATCTGTGGCAAAGTGTGACTAGATTGTGTATATTTTCTGATTATAATTGACTTCATCCAAGAGAAGAATTTGGTAGAGGAGAAAAAAATCAGGGAATACTGTAACAGAGCTAAATTATGTCTTTGTTATTCCAATACATTTTACTGTACCTAGGATCACATAATGTAACCCACTGTGCTTATTTATCTTTTGACAGGCAATTAGGAGGAAAAGATTCCAAGTTCCTTTTCAGAAAAAAAATTTCGTGGCCTTCTAAGTTATAACCTCTCTGTATTTTTATATGGTGGCATCGGGCACTTACAGGAAAATGCAATCTAAAGCACTTGAGGAAGTCTGGCATTCCATCCATCACACAGTGGAATAAACTTCCATTAAAAAACGCATGACATGTGGGACAAATATCAGTTTCCCATTTGAAATAATATTTTAATTCAATCTGTAATATTATCTAGGCTAACAAAAAAGTTCAAAACTATGTCCTCAGAATGTTATTTTCCCTCTGATATTTTTTAAAAGCAAGAAATACATTTTTTAGTAAATATTAAGATGAAGAAAATAAGGGTTTCTTTCAGAAACAAAATTTAAAAATCTAATGGGGGCTTTGCCTTCCCATTTTCAATCAAAATTTTCATTTTAAAAAAGCTGTCTGTATTAATGAAATTGGAAACCTCAGGTGCATTTATGACTACTTGCTTGAGGATAAATGGATTTTACCTGGGTATTTTGTTTTTCTGCATCACTGTTACACAGATCATTCGACAGACCTGGAGTTACTTTTGTATTTTTCCATCCTCTTTCTTACAAGCATTTTATTGCCTCCCTTCTGACTAGTCCCTTTCCCACTGAAAGATACAACTTTGTATTAAAACAAAAAAGTGTATTTTCTCTTCTTCAAGAACATGTTTCAATGTAAACTGTGGTCATTTGTACTCTCATTCCTGTTTTTCAATTGGCAGATTGTATATGTCTTGTTTTATAAATTTAAACAATCATAAGTCAAAGGCTTTATATTTACACTTTTTCACTTTTGAATCCTAGCTTATATTATGTTCTAGAAAATGGATATTTACTATTATTTACCTTTCTCTGCTTCTCCAGACCTTTGGTAATGGTGACTTTAATGTGTAAATGAAAGCTCAATCTGATTTATGACACAAAGTACAGACAAAGGGAGATACAACTAATATACAAAAATAATCTATTAAAGTGAGGAGAGAAGATGGCTTAAAAATATCAACACTTCTGGGACTGGCAGAAGGCATATTAGTTGTGTCCCTGGATGCCTAGGTATCAACCGTGTTTCAAGTCCCAATCATGGAGGCTTAAAACTCAAGCCAGGTGCATGTGCATGCATGCCCAAGATCCTGAGAAGAGAATGTAGGAGAAGGGATTGCAGTTTGGCCACACACCCCCAGGGGGGTGACTTCTTGCTGGTTCTCTGTCTCTCCAGTGAGTGAACACACCCTGTAGCAAAAGTTTCTTTAAAAAATAAAAAGGACAAAAACCAAAAATACCAACACTTTTACAGCAAACTGGGTTAATGGTTTGATATGTATTTTACAGAAAAAAGAAAAGACAGTTGCTCTTAATCCCATAAAATTATTCTCAGTCAAGCCTTGGTGTCACAGAGGTAAAACAATGCTTTGTGACACTGAGGCCACAGTGAGAAGGTCCAGATTCCCGAGGTCTCTCTGCACATGCTGGGGGTTCATGTAAGTCCATGAGCCTGGATGGCTGAAGGGTGGAATGACAACGCTGTGGTCACACTGGGTGCTTTTCTCTCTCTGTGTTGCTCTCTCTATTTCTCTCTTTTATACAGAAAAATAAATCAATAAATAAACTTAAAGATTTTTAAAATTGGATATAATGAGTTAAAAATTTTTTTGAAATATAGCGATATAGTGTTTGTTACATAACACACTATCAAAATCTAAAAGTTGCCAATATGCTTTGTTGTTGAGATTATACAGAAATAATGTCAGTGGAGATACAAAACGATATAATACTCGCAGGGTAGAATGTGGTTACATCTGTCAGACTTACATGTACATTTACTCTTTGATCCAAATAACTTTTATTCTAAGAGTCTGTTGCAAGGCATGTGCATGAAGAACTTATGTATAATAGCAGAAGATGGAGAAAACCCAAGTGTCTATTGTCAAAGTATGGTTAAATAAATTCAGGTTGGTCTCCAAACAGGGGCACGGATAGGTATAAAAAATAATTAGATATTCATTCTTAAATTTTTTTGAGTGAGGTCCTAAGTATAACATAAACAGAAAAAGCAAAGTTAGAAAAATATATAGTTTACCATAAATAAATGACACAATTTACTATTGTTTATCTAAGTGTCTGTGTACACACAGAAATGATACATTTACCAAAAAAATCAATGAAAACATAAACCATAAAATTGGACAGAAAGCTATCGTTGTGGGAATGAAAAGAAAAGTACTGAGGGTACAGGAATAGAAGCTAGACTTCTCTGAATATTAGTGCTTTGCAGATTTTACTTTGTAAACATGTTACAATTTTACATAACTACAAAATAAAATAATATTCAAGAAATAGGAAAATGAAACAAAGACACCTAAAGGTGTATCAAGTTGGTGATATAATTGAAACAAGAAGAATTGTTGTATGTAAAGAAATCAAAGGCATTAATGGTTCCCTGCTTCATGAGAAAGATATCACCAGAGAGCTTGTCAGTTGTAATAACTAAGAAATAATACAGGGACCAGCAGATAGCGTAATGGGTACATCTCTGGACTCCCATGTAGTCAACTGTGATTCGAGTCCCAGACCTGGTGACTTAAACTCAAGTCAGGTGCATGTGGGTGTGCGCCCAAGATCCTGAGAGGAGAATGGAGGAGAAGGGATTGTAGTGTGGCCATCCCTGTGAGGGGTGGTTTCTCACTTTCTGTCTCTCTGTCTGTCTAGTGAGCTCACGTGTCCTGTAGCCAAAACAAAACAAAATAAAACAAAACAAAAACAAATGAAAAACAAAAATGAAAACCTTTCAAAAAAAAAAAAGAGAAAAGAAATAACACATAAAACAGAAAAGTCTGATATGAGAATTGATTTTTTTAAAACCGTCACCTTTGAATGCAGAACTCAATTATGGGTAATCGACTTTATGTCATCCAGTTTAAGTTAGAAAGTTGGAGGAAGTTAATATGGGTATGGCTTGCCTACAGAAGGCTAGAAGACTTAAAAATGCTTTCCAGGGACCAGCAGTTAGGGTAATGGCTATGTTGCTGGACTCCCACGTAATCGACTGCGGTTCGCGTCCTGGACCCGGTGGCTTAAAACTCACGCCGGGTGTGTGTGTGCGTGCCCAAGATCCTGAGAGGAGAACAGAGGAGAAGGGATTGCAGTATGGCCATCCCCCCGGGGGGTGGGGGTGGTGATTTCTCGCTTTCTGTCTCTCTCTATCTGGCGAGCGAACGCGCCCTATAGCAAAAACCTCTCAAAAAAAAAAAACGGTTTCCAAATGGAGCTTCTAAGTGTCACTCCAAAAGCCACTCCACAAACGTGGCTTGCACAGGTGGCTGCCAGTATGATGAGGAGAATGTTTGTATAATAAGAATGTCAGCCCATTTGGGATATTGCCCCAGTAGGGAATCTTGCTTCTGGAAGATGAACCATACCTGTTATGATCTGTATCATAAGTAGAAGGGATAGTAGAAGGGATTTGATTAGCCAGATCAAAATCAGATTTAATCAGATTTGGATATCTAGCTAAGAAAAGAGTCCTGCAAATGTAGCTTTAGTTTCTCAGTCATCTTTTTTTTTTTTTTTTTGGAGAGGTTTTGCCATAGGGTGCGTGTGCTCACCAGACAGACAGAGAGAGACAAAGAGATGGAAAGCAAGAAATCACTCCCCAGGGGGGATGGACACGCCACAATCTCTTCTTCTCCATTCTCCTCTTGGGATCTTGGGCACGCACACACACGCACCTGGCGTGAGTTTTAAGCCACCAGGTCCAGGATGTGAACCATGGTCGACTACGTGGAGTCCAGTGACATAGCCATTACGCTAACTGCTGGACCCAGTTTCCCAACCATCTTAATCCTAGAAGTCAGGAAGGATAAAGAATAATAAGTGAGACACCAGTTAACCAGCTTCGTGATAAGTACCAACATGTTTTCTGTACGTATTTTATAAATCATCACTTTGTACAGTCTTTTCTTCCTTCCTCCTATCTCTTTACAGCCTCAATCTGATTCATCTCTGATCTCATGGCACTTGTAAGGATATAAAATTAGGTTTTAAGCTTATTCCAACTATTTGAACAAAATATAGAGAATAAGGGCAATTTTTTCTTTTTTCATGTAGTTCAGGAATTGAGTCATAAACACCAAAGTCAGCAAAAGATTCTTCTCCAGGTCTCGGGAATGGATATATAATCCTGTGTATCTGCACAGGTCATAAACCCCAGCTTCTCCAGTTCCCTATGCTTTCACAGTAAAGGTTGTGTTGAAAATGAAAATGATGTTGCACAGTTGTTCAACCTCTTGATCTAAACAAGAATGTGTACCCCTACCATTCTGACACCTGAACTTATTATGGTTCATTTAATTATTTATTGTGGCCATTTGCTGTTCTCTAGTTCAGATTCTCCATTGACTCCTTTCTGCATCCTCACTGTCAATCCAGAAGCTGATGTGTGCTCAGTAGAGACTGCAGAAAACAGATGGCTCTAGGAAGTCCACAAAGACTTCTAGGATAAGGTCTCAAGCACAAGAGAGGCACATAAAAAAAATGGGCTCACGTCAGTGGCAGCACAACACAGAACATATTGCGGAAATGTGGTCCTGTCCAGCTGCAGAGCTTTTCCGAAACAGATACCAGCTACTTGTTTTAGAAAAAGAAATGGTAATGATAAAGCAAAGAAACATATCAATGTAGCAATCAAGGCCTGGTTTCAAAGAATGTACCAGTGCCAGGAGTAGATAATGGCATCTAATTAAGACATTAATTAAAACTCATAATGCTTACCTAATTAGAAAATATGAAAGTACTATTAGAATTTTTCTTTTCAAATTAGCTGAAGCAGATGATTAGCAGGTGTTCTTAATGTAATTTTTTAAAATTAAAAGGAATACCACATGGGTAGAAATTAAACCTATAAGTGATGACATTACGATCAATCATCATTAAGTGTTTGGAGAAAGTGCAGAGGAGGTGATGTGGAGGTGCTGGCCTCACCGCCATGGTAACTTGCCAACACACAACTGCTTCCTCCTTACTCTAGAATTCTACCATACTTTTTATTAGACATGGTACATTCTCCAGTCTTTTTCTTAAACTTTCTAGGAGTCTTTATGCTCTTTGAGTTTCTCAAAGTGCAAGTTCTAAAAGGAAGAACCCAAGGGAATGATTAAATTTGGAGCAGATGGAATATAGGTTAAAGACAAGAACTATTGTAGCAGGCACTGAGAAAGTTAACAAGACTGTTATGAAACCACCCTAGAGGAAAACCTACACTCTCATTTTCTGGAAATAGTGCAGGGTCAAGACAACTGCAATAGCTTCCCAGATTGCTTTTCTAGATTGTGTATATGTCTGTATTTATGTGTGCATTTTATATCATATTACAAAAAAGTGCATTTGTTTGTTTCCATTCTGTTAGGCAAATGAAAGCTTCTCAAGAGTAAACAATAGGCTGTCATATGGGGACTATTTGTTATACCCACAGCAGCCAAGTAAGATTGAGCATGAAGTAGGTGCTCCCCAAATACTGGTGAATGAATGAGACTATGGAGTTTTGTACATAGTGTGTGTGTGTGTGTGTGTGTGTGTGTGTGTGTGTGTGTGTATGTATCCTCTGGCATTACAAATACTTCTAAAATTTTTCAGCATGGTGGTCAATTGTCAAACATTCATGTCAATTTGGATTAAAATTCTGTATCACAGGAAATTCTAAATACATACTTGTAATCTGAGACTAATAAAATGACTAGAGTCAGCTGTCAATCTCTACCCTGTTAGTTCATACAAATAACCTCACAAATGGAAACACCTAGTTCTAAGAGGATTCATGGAAGGGAAAGCACAAAGAAGGTTTGATTCAACCTTCAGGAATATGGATGAGGAATTCCAATAATTTTCACCATGAAGGCAAAGATGCACACACATGATTGCTAAGAGGTTTGCTTTATTAAGGCCTATTTCTAATTGGGATGATGGGGTACAGAGTGAGAGGATGAATGATGGCTGAAAGGGTGGCAGAGTCCAGGAGGGAAAAAAACCTTCAATGTTGTTCAGATAGGCATGAAGTTCATTTTATTAGACCAATTGTCAATGAATTATTTTCTTTATTTATGATAGAGCACATACGTACATAAGAGAGAGAGCAAGAGAAAGAGTGAAGCATGCTCCACAGGGTCTGGTCACATCATGATCCCCTTCCACAAGTCCTTCACCCCGTCAGATGCAAGGCATTTGTTTACCTGCCAGTGTTTTTCATTCTTATCAGGAGGGGGATTCCAACTATGGCCACCAAGTAGGATCTGGCTTCCGCTAAGCAGTGTATTACTGTTGTACCATGGAGTTGGCACAAGTTGATGGATATTAATTAAGATACTAATGCCTTGTAGGTCAGTTGTGGTGGTGCAGTGACACAATGTTTTACAATGCCTAAGTCACATGGAAGGTTTGGGGCCTCTAGTCCCAAGGCCTCCTTGTGTATACCAGATGTGAATCTGAGTGTCCATAATCCAGGCTAGTTGAGGCTGAGAATAGATCTCAGTGTGAAGATCTTCTGGGGATCTTCCTCTCTCTCGGTCATAGAAGAAATAAGAAAAAAAAATTAAAAATAATACTGACTTGTGAAATGTAGGTTTTAGAGGGTTCATTCAGAAATCCACATAGAGAATGAATTCCAGGGTAGGAAGCTGCCCAGCTCTGGAATGTGGCCCACTTCATCCATTTCTGAATTTCTTGTTTCTTCTAGAGCATCTACTTAAAACAGGACCTCCCCTCAACCCCTCCCTTTGTCCTTTCAGCATTCTTCTTTGGTGTTTTTATATTCTCAAAAGAAGTTCTAAGCCTGTTGAGGCTTTTATTTTTTTAATAGAATATATGAATTGAAAATGGGAAGAGGAACTTGAATCTATCAAAATCAGTGATTTCCCTGATGGTGGCTGTAAAGGGGCTGTCTGCCTTCCAAGCTGTGGTATATGCTGAATAAAAACACTGATGTCTTCACAAGAGAAAAGATATAAAACTGTTACCTAAAATTGCTGGGCAGCTATAAAGGAAATAAATGACTCTATTACTTTGAAATGTAAGCAAACATCGGCACTAAGGCCCTGGGCAACACATGCAGCCGTCCTCTATTAATAAATGGGAGTTTGATGGCTTCTCACATGGCATAGAAAGGAATAATAGTGTCATTGTCTGGGCAAGGATATCTGGGTACTTGGTGTTGAAGTGGGATCGCAAAGGCATGGCGGTGTGGTCTCTTCTCTTTCTTTGTGCCATGATTTTCTTCGTGGCACGGTTTTCTTCACCTAAGTCCACGGCAAATGAGGAGAAGACAGAACACAGCACGTGCCTTTAACCAAAAGAGAAAGAAACCATGGCTTTCTAAGCAGAGGTCAAATGTCTTAAAGCATCTTTATCCCACCTAATTTGAGAGTTGCTTTTACCCTCTAAGGGAGCTCATGCCAGTTTCCTGATTCAACCCTAAGAATAAAGATTTCTGAAGCTTCCACATTTGAGACAGATCGGAACTCTCTTTTTCCCTCCTTTCTTTCGTGATATGAAGTTAGAGATCTAGGTTGTTCCTAGATCTTGGGGAAGCCCTAGAGTAGGTTCAGAAGAAAAGAGGTTTGGAGTGGACCGAGTAGACACACTGCTTAACCGTACAGAGGACGCCACGCTTGTTCCCTGTGTGCAAGTATAGCCACTTCATTCTGCCATTTGAATGGAACACAAGAGATGAGAAAACAGCTTGATTGATCTCGCAGAAAAGGAGTAAAGAGAAAATTTATGTTAGGTAGCAAAAAATTACATCTAATTTTCTTGAGTCACACCTAAATTATAAATTACCTCTAACTTGGGTAACCTTTTATAACTTCTTGGTTTCTTTATGTGTAGTATGAAAAGCATATCCAATTCATAGTGGTTTGTGGATATAAAATAGTCTGAAATATGCAATTATTGATTAAACATTAACCACACATAATCAATAATTAATATTTTACTACTACTGTTGTGTTCAGTATTGTCATTATTACTGAGAGAAAAAAAGATGTCTACAAGGTTCTAATGGGGGCAAAATAATTGAAGCATCCACCCTGCAAGTCAAGAGGAGAGTGGTATGATTACCTTTGGCTGGAGCCAGGGCACTGAGAACATATCACCACCCCTCTGTGGACCATGGCTCATTTAAGATTAAAGTTAAATAATATCCATTCTATGTGATGCCTTTTCACTTCCCTTTTTAATGGCCTTCTCTATTCTCAGACATGAAGCTATTTAGGTTATTTAGTATCCATATGACTTCTGAAATTAATTTAAGCCAGTCTGGCATTACCTGATTACAATGCAATGGTTTTCATGTGGTTGAAAATGGTTTTTATGTTGGTGGAGAATGTGCAAACATGGTTGGTGGTTAGCAGTGGATTCTTAGAAGATCGATGAGGTACTGATACAGACATCCAAACCCTGAATGTCTGGCTACTTCATCTGCAGAAATGCTCAGGTTCTATCCATATGAGCTCAAACCTGATAGACTCTGGTGGTTCTCTTCTTCCCAATCAAGACACTGGCTAAGACTTCTTGGTTTAATCTCTCTTTGCTTCTGCTTTCCAGTTAAACAGACCTAGTGTCTGAAAAAAGAACGTCATTCCTTCTTGTACACCTGCAGCCTGCACAGTTACCTACTGCTGGGGCAGTGAGCAACTATAGCCCTTATTACTCTTCCTAACCTCCTTTATCTGCTTCTCTTCTAAATTCAAGAAAGTAAGAGAGCATAAATGCTTGCTTTTTGTCTTATGGTTCTGACTCTCTGTGGAAATTTTCATTTACTCATAGAATAAAGGAGCTAATTTTAGTTTGGTTCTTGGAGCTACAAACTTACATTCCACAGTAAGTAAACACATCTAGTGCCCTGATGAGGACTATACATTATTATACTATACTTAACAATTACAAGCTGCTGATATTAAGGTGTGTTGGTGACCCAAAGGTTAAGGAGCCTAGGCCCACTTTTGAGAAACTTTGGCCTGGATTCTGAGATCTAGGCTCCAGCTCACATACCTCTGGAGTCCCAGGAACTATTAATAAGATGGTACTTAGCTCCTTTGTCTGCTCTTTGTCTTCAAGAACATCACCTGGTTGTTGGGTGAAGAGAACATTAGATCTATCTCTTTTCCACCTTCCCTTTAATATCAAAGATGCCATTAGAATTAACCTCTACTCTTAACAACTTTAGGGAATCCCTGTGTTACCTATGTACAGTGCCAACTTTGCACCCAAGGAGCTCAGGTTGTAGCCAGAATGTCCTCCTGAAGGGACCCGGGCTGATAAGTCTATCAAAGTTGAGAGATGGAGAAAGGCATGTTATCCCATTGGAGGTAAAAACCTTTTTTTTTTTTTTTTAAAGACTTTACCATGGTGTGTGTGTGATCACTGGAGAGAGAGAGAGAGAGAGAGAGAGAGAGAGAGAGAGAGAGAGAAAATGAGAATTCATCCCCTAGAGAGGATGATTACTTCATAATCTCTTATTCTCCGTTCTCCTCTCTGGACTTTAGACACACACACACACACACACACACACACACAGTTGCACATTTCTCAAGCTGTAGGTCTTGGACTCAAATGAGTTGTTCATGTAGGGTCCAAGAAAAATTTAATGAAAAGCTAAGGATGTCTATAGAGGGGTAGAGAGAATAAAAGGGAGGAAAATTGGATAAACTATATTATTTTTACCAGCTTTCAAACATATTTAGAAGTACTTCCAAACAATATTTCATTCCCTCAATAAACCTAGAGAGTAGACATCATTATTGTCTTTAAAATAAAACATTTAAAATTTTTATTTAATTGCAGACTTGCAACCATTTATAGGTAATAATACAGAGAAATCACATGCAAATATTACCTGATTTCCTTTGATATTAACAATTTATGGGCCAGCCAATGGCACAGTGGTTAAGGCAACCAGATTCTGTGTGATTGGCTATGTATATTGGATCAGACCCAGTGGCTTTTTTTTTTCATTTTATTTTCTTTTATACATTCAATCACATTATTATTTGGCTTACAAAATGGGTATTTCAACAGGTAAACATTTCTCCCTAGTACAGTTGATGAAACTACAAAATATCTTCAACAGATAATACCACATTTCTTTGTGCCATTAATGCTTTGCCTCCCTATTTTTCTTCTAAATGTCCTCCTCAGACCCTCCTCTTTCACACACACTTTATCTGGTATTTACATCTACATACTATGTTTCTATATCCTCTAGTCAATTAATTTCAGTCATAGAGTGTGGAAACTCAGTATATATTAAGTGGGGCCCAGTGGCTTGAGAAACACATCGAGAACATGTGTATGCACATGCCCAATATCCTGAAGGAGAGAGAAATGGAGGATTTGAGATGTGACCTTCCTCCACAAGGAGTGCATCACTTGGCTTCTCTGTCTCTCTTCCTCTTTCTTTAGAGAGTGTACATGCCCACTAGCAAATTAAGGGCAAAAATACCAGAAAGCAGCAATTTCTTTATTACACTACACAATCAGGATATGAACATTGATATAATCAAGTGATAGAACAAATCTAATACTGCAAGACTCCCTCATGTTATCCTTGATAACCACAACCACCTCTCTTACAATCCGTTCTTTCTTTGCCCTTGGCAACCAATAAACTGTTATCCACTATCATACATTCCTGATTTTTATTTACATAATATTTTAAATGTAAATAGATTCATGCAGTTTGTAATCTTTTTAGAATTCACTTTTTAAAAAAAAGTTTATCTCTCTCATGACAGATAGAGACACTCTCAACAGGATCTCACACTGGAATCCTCCACTCCTACCTGCCAACTTCCCAGCTATCCAGGATCATGGATACACATGCCCATCATTTACAGGTTGAGTGAGGAACCAATCCTATGACTTTACATATGGTCCCAGAATCACTTGATCATTGTGCCACAGTGCCAATCCTAGTAATTGCCACTTTGAATGCTTGACTGTATAAGAAGTTCATTCCTTTTTATGTGTGCATGGTGTTTCATACTATGAGTGTATCACACGCAATATTTAAACTTTCACTTGTTAAAAGCATATTCAGAGCATTTCCAGCTTTAGGCTATATAAATGAAGTCACAGAGGACATTTTTGTACAAGTTTCCTTGTACCCATAAGCTTTCATTTTTCCAAGATAAACACCCAGAAGCATATTTGTTGAATTATGTGATAGTTTAATATTTTATTTATTTATTTATTTATTTGGAGAAATTTTTGCTATAGTGCATGTGCGATCACGAGAGAGACACAGAGACAGAAAGAGAGAAATTACTTCCCAGGGAAGATGGCCATGCCTCAATCCCTTCTCCTGCATTCTTCTCTTGGGATCTTGGGCATGCATGTACACATGCCTGGCATGAGTTTAAGCCACCAGGTCTGGGATTTGAACCAAACTCAACTACATGGGAGTGCAGTGATATAGCCATTATGACAACTGCTGGTCCCCAATTTTTTTTTTTTTTTAATAAAATGTCAATCTACATTCCAGGATGGTTGCACCATCTTATATTCCCATCAAAATGTATGAGTGATTTCATTTCTCTACTTTTTCACCAGCATTTGGTGTTGTCAATATTTTTAAAAACTTTTATTTTATTAATTTTATAGGTTTATCCTTGCAGTTTAATTTAAAATTTCCCCAAAGTCTAATGATAATGTGTTTACCTGATAAAAAAAGCTTCCAAAAAATAAACGTTTCTGATTTTGATAAAATCCAGATTTTTTATTTTTTTCTTTTATTCTAAGAATTCTGTTTCTGGTTCCTAAAGAGTTTCTCCTATGTTGCCTTCTAAAAATTGCAGAGTTTTATGTTATGTACTTAACTCCATGATCATTTCTTGTTAGTGATTTCATAAGATATGATGTTTAAGTAGAAGTTCGTTTATGTATGTATATGCATGTATGTGTGTATGCCTATACTACTGTTCCAGCAATTTTGTTGAAAACTCTTCACTTTCTCTATTAAGTTGCTTTTGTACTTTTGTCTAACATCACTTGCAGCTTTATTTATATAGTCTATATTTGAAAGGGTCTACTCTGGGTTCTCTTTCTGTTCAGCTGATTTATATGTATATTCCTATGCCTATATCACACATTCTAGAGTACTCTAGCCATTCGATAAACATTGTTCCTATCTCATTTTCCACTTTCAAAATGGTTTTTCCTTAGTCTAGTTCCTTCGCTTTTTTGTATAAATGTTAGGATAAATTTTGGTTGAGATGGTGACATAGCAGTAAGGCAACCGGAACTTTGTGGAAAGCTTTTGTGCAGTAGGACTCCTTGTTCATTTGTTCATGCTGGGCATGCATGACCCAGAGGACGCTGGCAGGCATCTTGGCATTAAGACCTATTGGCGTGCCTCCACACACACTTTGAAGTAGTAAATAAACTTTAAAAAAAAGGGATAATTTCATGTACATATACAAAAAATATCTTGTTGCTGTTTTGATATGAATGGCAACAAGCCCATATAATTTTGAGGAGAATTAGTATCCTTAATTTCTTGAGTTGTCTTACCCTGATGAAAATATGCTAATTTTCTGTCTACTTGTCTTATCAGTTAATTGGAAAGAGGGATTGAACTCTCCAACAAAATGATTTTGTTCATTCTCCCTTCCTTTCACAGTTGTTGTTTCATACTTGTTATAGCTCTGTTGTTTAGTGTATATAAATTTTAAATTGGTATGTTTTAAAATACATCTTGTCAATGACTGACTTTGAATTAGTATATAAAGACTATTTACATTTATGGAAATATTGATAGTAGTTCTTAAATCTTCCATTTTTATTTGTTTTCTATTGATTTATTTCACCTACTCTTATTTTTGTTTCCTTGTGGGTTACTTAATAGTTATTTAGAATTCTATTTTGTTTATCTATAGCTTTTATTCAGGATATCTCTTTTTATTTTTTTTTAGTGGTTTCTCATGTGTGTGTGTGTGTGTGTATGTGTGTGTGCACGTGTGCATGTGTGTAAAATCTACTGGCTTAGGGCCAGGAGGTGATACAACAGTTAAGGCTGCTGGGTCTCACATGACCAACACCATGATTTGAGTTCTGAATCCAGCAGCTTGAAAAACATACTTGGTGCATGCATGCCCAAAATCCCTGAAGGAGAAAGGAGAAGAAGGAGTTATGGCATGGCCATCATCTCCTGAGAAGTAACTTCTCACTTTCCCTTTCTCTTTCTCTCTGTCTCTCTCTCTCTCAGATGAGTGTACACAATTTATAGCAAACTTTAAAAAAAAGAAAAAAAATATGTTAACTGATGTCAACATTTTACCAGTTCAAGTGAGGTATAGAAACTTTACCTCCTTTTATACCTCATTATACTTTATATACCTGAAATATGAGACCTTTTCTGTTTTAGAAAATAATTAACAGTTTTGCTTGTGATAGAAAACTGATATATTGCCTTACAATTATTACTCATGTCTAGACAAAATTTGTAGGCGAATAACAAAACTAAAAGGAAATTCCCAAAGAAATCACTCATAGTAGGTGTTGACTCTTATCTATGGAAGTCTGCATATATGCATGCTAATCTTAAAAAGGGCACACTTATTATTCCAGTTTAATGCCTCTCTAGTTTCGTATTTAAGGAAGATAATTCATTAGGGAGGAAAGAAGCCTGAGAGAGCTGTTCAGGAATAGGGATGTATGGAAAGCTACTTGTTCTAAATAATAGGAAAAAATAGAAGCATCATAGCACTTCCAGTTAATTACCATTTCAGCAAAGGGTATTGGAGACAAAATAAAATAACTGAGAACGTAAAAGATGTTTTAGATTTTATATTATTCCCATCAGTGATAAAAGTATTATGTTTTCCTATTAAAATGTCCACGTTCTAATTAATCCCCAGAATCTTTAAATATGTTAAGTAAGTTACATGGCAAGAGGAATTAAGGTTGTAGGTTTTTTTTTTTTTTTTTTTTTTTCTATTGAGCTTGTGTGCTCACCAAGGGATAGGGGAGAGAGAAATCACACCGTCAGTGCGAATGGCCACACTACAGTTCCTTCTCCATTCTCTTCTTGGAATTTTTGACACACGTACACATGTGACCAGAATGTTACTCAAGCTACCAGGCCTGGGACTTGAATCGAAGATTCGGCCATGTAGGATCCAACTGCCTTAACCACCAGGCCCCTGCTGGCCAGATGAAATTTAATTTCTTTACCAGTTGATCATGAGATAGAGATTCTCCTGGATTATCTAAATGTATCTAATGTAATTAGCCTAGCCCTTATCAGTATAAAAGGGAAGCAGAAGAGTCAGCTTCAAAGTGGCAAAGCATGAGAAAGGCTCAATTGGAAAAGGAAAAAAAATGGATTCTTTCCTAGAATCTTCAAAAACTATGCAACCCTGCCTAAATCTTGATATTACTAATTTACATCCCACAAGAATCCTAGGAGTGTTCTTTTTAAAAAAAGAAAAAAAAAACCTTTATTCATTTATTTATTTTTAACTTGACCTGAGACACACACACACACACACACACACACATGAGAGAGAGAGAGAGAGAGAGAGAAAGAAAGTCTCCAGGTCCAGGACTTGAACCATGGTCGGCCATGTGGGAGTCCAGCACCTTAACCATAGTATCTCATACTGGTTCCCAGGAGTGTTCTTTTTTCACTGTAGCCTTGCCAGCTTTTATCAATCTTTATTTTTTTTTTTTAGTATCTCATACTGGTTTTGATTTTCATTTCCCTCATAATAAGAGATGTTGTGCATGTTTTCCTAAGCTTTTTGGCCATTCATATGTCTTCCCTGGAGAGTTGTCTCTTCAGTTCATTTGCTCATCTTTTCATTGGATTGATTAGTCTTCTGTGGGTAAGCTTCTTGAATTCCTTGTATATTCTGGTTATCAGTCTCTCATCTGAAGAATAGCTACAAATATATAGTCCCATTCTGAGAGTTATGATCTCACCATAATCATTGTTTCTTTTGCTGTGTAGAAGCTTTTCAGCCTGATGTAGTCCCACTTGTCTATTTTCGGGGTTATTGCTTGTACTTTGGCAGTCTTATTCAAGAAGTCTCTTCCTACTCTGATGTCTCCAAAGGTTTTCCCTGTGTTACCACCAGTAATTTTATAGTTTAAAGTTTTATGTTTAGATCTCTGATCCATTTTGAGATGATTTTTGTGAATAGTGAGGCATAGGGTTCCAGTTTTATTTTTCTGCAGTTGGATATCCAATTTTTTCCAGCACCATTTGTTGAAGAGATTTTCTTTTTCTCACTGGATTGTCTTTTGCCCTTTGTCAAATAAAGTTGGTTGTGTATTTGAAGGTTTATTTCTTAATTCTCTACTCTGTTCTATTGGTCTACTTGATTGCTTTTGTGCCAATACCATGCTGCTTGGATTATCACAGCTTTGTAATATATTTTGTGATCAGGGAGTGTGATACTTCCTACTTTATTCTTTTATTCAGTATTGCTGTGGGAAGACAAGGTCTTTTATTATTCCAGACAAATTTTATGACTGTCTTTTCTATTTCTATGAGGAATATCTCTGGTAGTTTGATTGAAATTGCATTAAATTGGTTGATTAATTTGGGTAGGGGTGACATTTTGGTTTTATTAATTCTTCCAATCCAGAAACATGGGACGTCTTTCCATTTTTTGTGACATGTTCAATTTTTTTAATAAAGTTTTTGATAGTTTTTCTTATAGAGGTCTTTCACTTCTTTGGTTGGGTTTGTTATTAGGTATCTTTTTTATGTTACTATTGTAAATGGAATGGTTTTCTTTAATTCTTCATCTGTTTATTTATAGTTGGGGTATAAATATGCCATAGGTTTTCATATGCTGATTTTCTAAACTGACACTTTATTCATTTATCATTTCCAGGAGATTTTTGTGAATTCTTTTGGATTTTTTTTCTATATCATTATGTCAACTACAAATAGAGATAAGTTCACTTCTTCATTTTCTATTTAAATGCCTTTTATTTGGGTCTCTTTCTGGTCACATTGGCTAAGACTTCCAGTATTATGTTGGAAAAGAGTGGAGAAAGTCTGGAGTAACCTTGTCTGGTTCCAAGTTTGAATGCAAAAGCTTTCAGCTTTTCCTCATTCAGTTTGATATTTTCTAAGGGTTTGTCAGATATGGCTTTTATTGTATTGAGAAATATCCTTTCTATGCTGATTTTGCTATGGGTCTTAATAATGAAGGTCTTAATCATTAAGGGATGTATTTTATCAAATGTTTTTTCTTTATTAATTGATATGATCATATGTTTTTTTATCTTGCCTTCTGTTAAGGTGATATATTCCTTTATTATTTGCGTGTGTGTGTGTGTGTGTTTGTGTGTGTGTATTTGTGTGTGTATGTTTAACCATCATTTCATTCCTAGAACAAAGCCTACCTAGTTATGATGTGTAATATTTTTATTGTTTTGTTGGATATGACTTGCTAGTACCTTCATGAGATGTTTTGTTTCTATAGTCATCAGGAATATTGGTCTGTAGTTTTCTTTTTGTTATATTCTTGTTGTTTTGGTGATAAGAGTGATGGAGGCTTCATGAAATGAATTTAGGAGGGCTCTTTCCTTTTGTATCTTCAGAAATAGAGGAGAATTGGAGAAATGGGGCTAATTTTCTTACAAAGTTGTGTAGAATTCATAAATGAAGCTGTCAAGACATGGGCTTTTCTCTGTTGTGAAACTATCTATTTATAGAATCATTTGTTTATTTGTTTAATTCTATTTTTTATTGTTATCATTATTATTTAATTTAACCAGAGAGAGAGAGAGAAAGGAAAAGTAAGAAAGCAATCCAGGCCTTCAACCATGTTCAGCCATGTGGGAATCCAGTGCCTTTAACCACCATGCCACCTGTTGGCCCCATGAGATTATTCATTACTGATTCAATATTATTACTTGTCTATTCAGAAAGAAATATCTTTCTATCTCTTCCTGATTCAATTTTAGTAAATTATGTGTCCAAAAATTCCATCTCATCTAAATTTTCTTGTTTTTTAGCACATTATTGCTGATAGTATTCTCTCATGACCTTTTTTCATAACACCTGTTCATTGATTATTTGATTCACCTGATTCCTTTCTGTGTTCTTCATGATTAGTCTAGCTAACAGTGTGTCAATTTTGTTTATCTTCTCAATAAAGCAGTATTTTGGGACCAGCAGTTAGCATAATGGCTATATCGCTGGACTCCCACGTAGTCAACTGCAGTTCGAGTCCTGGACCTGGCAGCTTAAACTCACGCAGGGTGCATGTGCATGCGTGCCCAAGATCCCAAGAGGAGAACGGAGGAGAAGGGATTGTGGCGTGGCCATCCCCCCGGGGAGTGATTTCTCACTTTCTGTCTCTCTGTCTCTCTCTCTGTCTTCCTGGCGAGTGCACGCTCCCTGTAGCAAAAACTTCTCCAAAAAAAGAAAGAAAAAAGCAGTATTTTTATTTTATTGTTCTTTTATTCTCTCTGTTATTTATTTCTGCTCAAATCTTCATTATCTTTTTTCCTCTGGTATTTGTGACTTTTTTTTCTTGTTTTTGGGTTTCCTAGTTCCCTGAGATGTGCCCTTAGATTATTTATTTGCTAGCCTTCTATTTTTATTCTTGTGAGCACTAATAGCTATAAACTTTCTTGTTATGATGTTTGCTTTTATTATGTCTCATAGGCTATGAAAACTCTTGTATTTTTTATCATTGGTTTCTATGAATCTTTTTATTTCAGTCTTAATTTCTTCAGTGGTTGTGAAGTCATTCAAGAGTAAATTGTTTACTTTCCATGTGTCTGCTTATTTTTGACAGTTCTTTCTGCAGTTGATTTTGAGTTCAACTCCATGATAGTCAGAAGAGATACCGGATATAGTTTCTATATACTTGAATTTGTCA
The DNA here is from genome assembly GCF_000334495.1 of Tupaia belangeri chinensis. Taxonomy (NCBI): domain Eukaryota; kingdom Metazoa; phylum Chordata; class Mammalia; order Scandentia; family Tupaiidae; genus Tupaia; species Tupaia belangeri. The sequence continues at coordinate 502,842 of NW_006159800.1, forward strand.
ATGCTTATTTTATGCCCTATCATGTGGTCAATCTTTGAAAAAGTCTCGGGAACCAGCAGTTAGCGTAATGGCTATGTCGCTGGACTCCCACGTAGTCGACCGCGGTTCATTTCCCGGACCCGATGGCTTAAAACTCACGCCGGGCGCGTGTGCGTGCATGCCCAAGGTCCCGAGAGGAGAATGGAGGAGAAGGGATTGCGGCATGACCATCCCCCCTTGGGGGTGATTTCTCACTTTCTGTCTCTATGTCTCTCTCTGTCTGTCTGGTGAGCGCACGTGCCCTATAGCGAAAAAATCTCTCTCAAAAAAAAAACAAAAAACAAAAAACAAAAAAAAAAGTCCCATATGGGCTGAGGAAAAAAAAAATGTGTATTTTTTGTTTGTTGAGTAAAATGTTCAATAGATGCCTGTCAAATCCATTTACTGTATTGCATCATTTTGATCTTATATTTCTTTGTTTATTTCTTGTCTAGATAATTTGTCCAGAGGAGACAGATGGGATATTGATATCATCAACAATTAATTTGTGTTGCAATCTCTCTCTCCCTTTAGATCTAACAGTGTCTGTTTCATGTTTTGGGGTACTCCAGCGTTGAGTGCGTAGATATGTGTAAGTGTTATATTTTCTTGGTGAACTAGCTTTCATACTACTATATAGCGTCCTTCTTTGTCTCTTCTTACAGCTTGTGTTTTAATGTCTAATTTGTCTGATATTAGTATCGTGACTCCAGGCTTTTTATTGTTGTTGCATCCATTTGCATGAAATATCACTTTCAGCCCTTCACTGTCAGTCTATTTAAGTCTTTATCAGTGATGTATGTTTCTTGTAAGCAGCATATAGTGGGAGCTCATTTATTTTTAAAATCTATTCAGTCAGTCTGTGTCTTTCAGTTGGAGAATTTAATTTATTAACAGTCAATGTTATCAATATTTGTGGACTTATTCCTACCATTTGTTAGCTATCTTCTTGGTTACTTGTATTTTCTTTCTTTTTAATTGTTTTTTATTTTTTACAAAAATAATTATTACATTTTATTTTTTTTACCTTTTCTTATTCCACGTACTTTACTTTTTTAATTTCAATTTCTTTTATACATTCAATCACATTACTTATCTTACAAAATGAATATTTCAACATTTACAATACTGTAAAGTTATCTTCAATAGGTAATAATCCATTTCTTTGACCCATACATGCCTTGCTTCTTTATTTTTCTTCTTAATGTTCTTCCTCAGACTCTACTCTTTCACCTGCCCTCTTTTCACACTATATCTGGTATTCACAACAATTTACTAAGTTTCTATAACCTTTAGTCATTCAGTTTCAGCCATAGAGTGCAGGCATGTGGTATGTATTAAGCAGAGACATTCAATGCCTCTCCTTCATAGCCTGGCTTGCTTCACTCAGCAGTAAATCTATCTTCCATATTCATCCACTTTCTGTCAAAAGCCAGGGTTTTTTTTTTGTTTGTTTGTTTGTTTGTTTTGGCTGGGTACTATTCCATAGAGTATATGTGCCATAGTTTTTCAATCCATTCGTCTGTTCATGGACATTTGGGTTGGTGCCATGTCGTAGCAATTGTGAATAATGCCACAATAAACATCGATGTGCAAGCACTTTTCTTGTTAAGAATTCTGTCCTTTGGAATGGGATTGCTGGATCATATGGTAGTTCTACTTGCAGGTCTTTGAGGCATCTCCAAATTGTTCTCCACAGTGGCTGGACCAATTTATAATCCCACTAGTAGTGTAAGAGAATTCCCCTTTCATCCCACCCCACCAGAACTTATAATTTTTTAAAAATAATCTTACACATTCTGACTGGGGTTAGGTGGTACCTCATTGTGATTTTGATCTGAATCTCCCTTACAATGAGGGATGTTGGGCATTTTTTCACATCCCTTTTGGCTATTCATATGTCTTCCTTATATAATGGTATTTTCAACTCATTCTCCCCTCTTTTAATAGGGTTGATTTTTGGGGGGACAGCTGCTTGAGTTCCTTGTGTATTCTGGTTATCAGTCCCTTATCTGATGCATAGTTCACAAAAATATTTTTCCATTCTGAGGGCTGTCGATTCACACTAATTACTATGTCTTTCCATGCAGAAACTTCTTAGTCTGATGTCATCCCACTTGTCTATTTTGGGGATTATTGAGTGTGCTTTGGGGTTCTTATTTAAGAAGTCTTTGCCTACCCCAGTGTCTCCCAGAGTTTCCCCAGTGTTTTTCAGCAGCAGTTTTATAGTTTGTGGTCTTAGGTTTAGGACTTTGATCCACTTTGAGTTGACTTTTGTCAGTGGTGAGAGGTAGGGGTTCAGATTCATCTTTCTGCAGGTGCATATCCAGTTTTTCCAGCATCATTTGCTAAAGAGGTTTTCCTTTTCCCACTGGATTGACTGGTACGCTTAGTCAAAAATCAATTGGCTGTATGTCTGTGAATTTATTTCTGGGAACTCTATTCTGTTCCATTAGTGCACCTGTCTATTTCTGTGCCAATGCCATGCTGTTTTTCTCACCACAGCTTTGTAGTATATTTTTGAATTACGGAGTAAGTTGCCACCCACTCCACTCTTCTTGTGCAGGATTGCTTTGGCAATATGCGGTCTTATATGATTCCAGACAAATTGTATGATTATTTTTTTCTAGATCTGTGAAGAATGTCTTTGGCAATTTGATTGGGATTAAATATGTAGATTAATATGGGTAGAATTTCCATTTTGATTATATTAATTCTTCCAATCCAGGAACATGGGATGTCCCTGCACTTTTTTGTGTCATTTTTAATTTCTTTTTTCAGCTTCTTGTAGTTTTCCTTGTAGAGATCTTTAACGTCTTTGTTTAGACTTATTCCTAGGTATCTTATAGTTTTTGTGGCTATGGTAAATAGAATTACATTTTTCAGTTCTATTTCAGTCTACCTGCTGTTTATATACAAAAAATGCTATAGATTTCTGTTTGTTGATTTTGTATCCTGCAACTTTACTGTATTCATGTATTACTTCCAGGAGTCTTTTTTATGGATACCATTGGGTCTTCTATGTATACCATCATGTCATCATGTCATCTGCCAATAGAGATAATTTCACTTCTTCTTCTCTTATTCAAATGCCTTTATTTTATTCTCTTTTCTGATTACATTGGCAAGGACTTCCAGTACTATATTGAATAAGAGTGGAACATGTGTTTTCTTATGTCTGTTTATCTTTCTTTAATTTTTCTAATATAGTAATCCCTTCAGCACTTCTTGAAGAGCCACTCCAGTGATGGTGAATTCTTTCAGTTTTGGTTCATCTGAGAATGATTTTAGTCATTCTTTCCATTTGAAGATTAATCTTTCCCCATATAGTATTCTTGAGTAAAATTGGTCTTCTTTTAGTGTTTTGAATATGTCTTCCCATTTTTTCCTTGTCTGAATTGTTTCAATTGAGAGGGCTGATATTAGCCTAATAGGATAAACTTTACAAGTAACTTGACATTTCTTACTATTTTTAGAATATTGTCTTTATCTTTCATTTTTGCCAGTCTGACTATGTTGTGCTAGGGAAGGATATTTTTATATTGATTTTACTTGTCATTCTTTTTATTTACTGAGTCTGAATTTCCTCATGTTTCCCTAGACTTAGAAAGCTTTCAGTTACTATTTTATGGAAGAATTTTTTCATGCCATTAACCAGATTCCTCACATTATAGAATATCCATTATGTGGATATTGAAATGTTTAATAGTGTCTACATTTCCCCATGTGTTATCCTTACTTTTTTGTTTGTTTGTTTTGTTTTGTTTTTATTGTTTTTGGTAGTTTAGTCTATTTTGGAGACTTTGTCTTACAGGTCAGAAATTCCCTCTTCTGCATGGTCCAATTTGATGTTATTGCTTTCTAGGAAGATTTAATTTCTTGTATTGTATCCATAATTTCCAGAAGTTTTATCTATCTTTATTTTATTTTATTTTTTTGGGGGGAGGGGGTTTACCTGCTTATAGAATTCTTCTTTCATGTCCTGAAGTAACGTTCTCATTTTCCGGAATTGATTTTCTGTTTTCTCTTGCATCTCATTGAGTTTTGTCACAACGAATGTGCAGAATTCCTTTTCTGACATTTCTGTGAATATTTTTGTTCTCTTGTTGGTAAGGAGTTATTGTGTTCCCTAAGTTATTTCCTTGTTTCCTAATTTTTTTTTTCTCTCTCTCTCTCTCTGTGCTGGTTTTTCATCATCTGATGCAGTATTCACTTCTTCCTATTTATTGAAGTAGATTCCTTAGTGTTAGAGGAGGAAAAAATAGTCCTAGATCTCAGAGATCACAGATCTCAGAGTCCTAGATCTCAGCTGTTAGAGAGCTGTGTATTTCAGATCAGAGCAGGTTAAATTTTATATATGTAGCTTCTGGTGGTTGGGTACTTTTGTATTCCTTCATTTCCTGTCGAGCTGGCAATGACTAATGATGCATGACTTAATGAAGAGAATCAAGATGGTAATGCACATAGAACAGTACACATTCAAGAGGGCACCAGGTTCTGAAGGTAAACCTGTGAGTGTTGGTAGGTTTGTGCCCAGTGAGACTCGTGCATGCACCAGAATTCTGGGATATTAAGTTTTGAGATCGTGGGTCTTATTTAATTAATTTCTTTTAGATGGCCTTTTCTAAGACCAGTCCAATAAAGCATGTGTGCATGTTGCCTTGGTATTGCCACGTGGAAGAGAAGTTTAAGTTCTTGTCTTAACCTCTGCTGACACCTGAGGATGGGGAAGATGATGCTTATTCTTTCTGGGTGGGGTGAAATATCTAGTTCTCACCTGGCCACTTATACCAGCATGGCTCCAGATCAAGGAGTACTATTCCCTTTGTGGTCTTAACTGATACTAGGGAAATTAACTTTCTTACCATTGACCTGAGATGAAGCTCTTGAATTTCCATCAGGTCTAAATTTTCATCCTAACAAGACTGAAAGAGTTGCCTTATTCCTGTGTGATGTGAATGCAAGTCCCATTTACCCACATGGTCTTCACTGACACCCAGTGGAGTAGCATATGGCTCCCAAGCAGGGATAAGAATCTTTGTTCTTTATAAAACCTTCTCTAGAACCAACCTAGAGTAATTTGGAAAGACTTATTACAGGAAGATAAGAATGGAAGTCTAGGCCCTCACTCAGCTTCTGTTATATGGATAGTGGTGAGGACCACAATGTGTTTATGGTGTTTACCTGGGTTAAAATATAGAACTTTTCTGTGTTTTAGATTCCATTTTCCTGGATTTGGGCTAAAAAGAGTGGGTGTTGGATATTTTTAACTTATTTTTTTGTCTATATTTGATGGTGTGTCTTGGTTTCAGTTTTTTTCAACTCCATATGTAGGATATTTGAAGCAAACCAATTCCATGGGACTCCCTGATTTCATTTCTTGTGTTCTGAGATCCCTAGCTGTCCTGCCTTCTCTTGAATAATGAAGTCTCCTTGAATTTATATATAGTTCAGGAGTGTTTTATTTTTATTTCTTTCTTAGCAAGAAGAATATAGAAATATATTTCTAATTATTTTATTAGAAGTAGAAATACTAACCTCTTCTCTTAAGGCATAAATAACATGAGGTACAGAAATGTTGAGCAACTTGAAGATTACACATCTATTCAGGTAGTAAATGTGATTTTTAATTTATTATTCCTTCCCCATTTTTTCAACTCCAATAGTTGCAATGCTAGTGTAGGGCTACATAATTGAATGTTTTAAATGTTGGCTTAAAAACCATAATTCAGGGGATAGCAGGTGACATGGTGATTAAGGCTCTGGATTCCCATATGACAGATCATGTTTCAAGTCCCAGATCCAATGGCTTGAAAATCAAACCAGGCATATATAAGTGCATGCCCAAAATCCCAAGAGAAGAATGGAGGAAGAGGTATTGCAGCATAACTCACCCTATGGCAAATAAATAAATAAACCAAAAGTCAAACAAAAAAGGATGTAGTTCATCCCAATTAGAATGGCTATCATCAAATGGACCAAATAAAAAAAAATTACTTCAATTTTGAATAGAAAGGTGGACTTTTTAAAAACTATTGGTGGGAATGTAAAATCATACAGTCATTATGAAAACCAGTATGGAATTTCCTGAAGAAGCTAAAAATAGAGATGTCATATGGTCTAGTAATACAACTACTAACTGTTTATACAACAGAATGGAAATCAGCATTTCCAGGGACATTGCACACTCCCATGTTCACTGCAGCCCCATTTACAATAGCCAAGGTATAGAATCAACCTAAGTATCTCCAAGTAAATCAATGGAAATGTCACACACTCATGTGCGCACACACGCACACACGCATACACACAAACACAGAGAAACACTATTCAGCAATGAAAAAAAATGAAATCCTACCATTTGAGCAACATGAATAAACCTAAAGAACTTTAAGTGAAGTGACCCAGGCACAAAAAGAGAACAATCGCATGCTCTCACTCATATGTGGAAACAAAAAGTTGTCCTCATAGAAGCAGAGAATGACATATCGCTTAAGAGAGTCTGGAAAGGGCTGGAAAGGAGGGCATTACAGAGATGTTGATGAATACAAAATTACAGTTAGATAAATGGAAGAAGTTCTAGCATTGTATTTGTAGCACAGTGTGATAACTATAATTAAAAATAATTTATTGACTATATCAAAATAGCTAAAAGGTAGGATTTAAAACATTCCGAAAGCAATGTAATGGCAAATGTTTGCAATGATGAATATGCTCATTGCCACAATTTTATCTTTATGCAACATATTTATATACTGAAAAATCACATTGTACTCGATACATACATACAATTATTATGTGCCAATTAAAAGCAATAAACAAAGGGGAAAATGATATTACTTTATTCTAAAGCAGCACAGAAACATTGAAGAAAATGTAAGACAGGAATGGCATGTGATCAAATCCTTTGACTGAAGTTCTTACTGAAAATGAGGCTTAATCCTACTTCTAAGTCTAAGACATTTTATCTTCAGAGTTTTCATATAATCTCTTCTGAACATTGGCTATCTTTTGGGTTTGAAAGCTATTTTTGGTTCTGCTTCTAATTCTCACTGGCATTTCTCGAATCTCAAAATAGACCAAATGGAGGAGAAAGATTGCACCTTGTTAGGTTACCAGTGGTCTCAAGCAGAGGATGGGTAAGGAGAATGTCAGGGGGTATTTTGACAGAGCTGCCAAAGTAAATAAACTTTAAATATGTGTATTTAAACACCACACCTTAGCACAGCAGCTGCAGGTGCATCTTAAAAGAACCAGCATGCTTCCATGTCACAGAATCTTGCTTCTTTGTGCTTATTGATTTGAACAGGAAGTGTATGTGTGTGTGTTTTTTACAGAAAACACACATTGCATACAGCACTAGGGCTGCTGCATATCATATGTACTATAGCAAGCAGCAAAATACTGGATTTAATATTTCCTCTTTTATATATTTTTTATAAGTTCCAGTAAAATATCCTTATCTATACTATAAAAATAAATAATATATGATCAAGTCATAAAAGAAGGCTTTATTGATCACCTGCATGTACCTAGTTGAATAACAGAGTAGATATTTTTCATGCCTTTAAACCTCGTCTTGTTTCTACCTTATCAACCACTCAATTCTACGCTACCTCCTGATGTTCTGAAGAAAAACTCTCTTCTTTCTCACTGAGTAAGTGTTTTGAGAAAGGTATAATACAGTATAACCATGATTTTCACATGACACTTGTTATTTGTCTTGAGTTGATGTTGGCTAAATTAAAAAAAAAAAGTTAGCTGTGTTTTCTTCATTTGGAAATGTTATAATGCACATGTTGTACTCCAATTTACTTCCATCCAAGGATAAAAAGCATTCCTCTCCATTCCAAGGCTAATTTCCTCATCTGGAACTTGCTCCCCTTAGTCTTCTCAGTATAGGGTAAATATTTCTAAACCTTTTTGATTCATGGGGTCAGTAGGATCTCAGTGATTTTTTCACTGACTTCTAGACCAAAGGCAATACTAAGAATTCCGTATATAAAATCACAGGCCCAAAATATTGTTAAATATTTATGCCCCTATAATGTTGTAATTGTTGTAAAAATAATATATGTGAACATATATTTTTTTATTGCCAGAGGGCATTTTCCAGAGAGACAGAAAGGAAAAGCACCTCCCAATGGGATGTGGGTCATGCCACAATCTTTTTTCTTCTATTTCTCCATCCTCTCTGTATTTTGGACATGCATGCACACATGCCCAGAGAGTTTTTCAAGCTCCCATGGCTAGGATTCAGACCATAGTGAGCCATGTGGGATTCAGCTCCCAAAGCATAGTGCTTAACCACTGTTGCCTAATCACTGTGGCCTAATGCTATGTTATTCTTAAAACCATAACTACGTGCTAATGGGATATATATGCCTGTTGTGTACTTTACAGCTTCTATACAATGAAATACACTCTCTCGTCCTGTTTCACAGTGATTTTCACATGAGCCTTGTTATTCATCTTGGCAAATTTTGAGGACACAGTTTCTCATCAATAGGAACACAGCATACTCCAATGTGGAACTTGTGTACTATCTTGCACAAGTAGCTCACATGATGCTCTGCAAATGTCAGGTATCACTGTTTTTCTCAAAACAAAATCATCTGAGGTGGCCATGGGAGCTTTCTGTGGAAAACTGGGGCACCTGAGCAGCCCATCTGAGAATCATGGTAATATTAGTTTACAAATACTAACAACATAGCCAAAGCTAGTGAGCTCAAATCCCAGCTCTGCCATAGCCTAGGTGTGTGACTTAGTCACTTAACCTGTGCTTTACAGTATATGTATGAGTGTGTGTGTACATGGGTGTTTTCACTGAAAAACATTACAGTGTAAGTATTTATTTGGAGAGTTTTTAATAAATTACATTTATATATGCAAAGTATTTTAATTGATTAATTAAAGATTAATTAATTGCCAGAGAGAGAAAAGGAGAAAGCAAGCCTCTAATGGATGTGGTCACACTGCAATCATTTTTGCTCCATTTTTCCATCCTGTCAGGATGTTGGGCACTTTGTTTGCTTCTCAGGCTGCCAGGTCTAGCATTGAAACTGTGTTTAGCCATGTAGAATTCAGCATTCTTAACACTGTGCTACAGGACTAGCCCTATATGCAATGCATTTTAAATTGAGAATACAGAGTATACACTATGTAAATAAATGTTAGATATTTTGTATTATGCTAGATATTTTTGTATTAAAGATCTTCAAAAACTTCCTGTCAAATATCTATTATGAAAAAAAAAAAAAACTATAGATTTCAAAAGTTATTGTACCAAAAGAAATTTGTACTTCAACCCCATTTTGGCAAACTTTTATACACACACACACACACACACACATAGAGTATAATAGAGAATGCAACTGCACAAATGCAAAAGAGGAAAAGAGACAGAAAGAAAGAAGAGTGCCCTCTACAGGGTCCCATCATGTCTTTTTTTTCTTTTGGGGGGGGAGAGATTTTCACTGTAGGGTGCGTGCGCTCGCCAGACAGAGAGAGAGACATAGAGACAGAAAGCGAGAAATCACCCCCCAGGGGGGATGGTCACGCCGCAATCCCTTCTCCACCATTCTCCTCTCGGGATCTTGGGCACGCACGCACACGCGCCCGGCGTGAGTTTTAAGCCACCGGGTCCAGGACACGAACCGCGGTCGACTACGTGGGAGTCCAGCGACATAGCCATTACGCTAACTGCTGGTTTCCGGTCCCATCATGTCTTTATCCCCTTTTCCCAATCCTTCAGTCCACAGGATCCTGATTGCCTACTCTAAGTATTTACAAGTTGACCCAGGGATCCTTATTCATGGGATCTAAACCCATGGTCTACCACATGGTTCCCAAGCTTGCAGTGCACTAATGTTACCTCTGTGCCACATCAGCCAGGCTTCACAAACTTTTAAAAGTCCTGTCAGATATGTTAAGTAGGCTCTCATTTCTCCAACTGTAAAATTTCTATCTATTAGAACTTTCCCATAAGATGCAATGTATGCTGAAAGTTTCTCCTATTCTAAAAATAAAATTTAAAAACCAGCTTAAAAAGAAAGACCAAGATCATATCCTTAATCTTGTCCTTCCTTAAGTCATGCGTCTTTTTTCTTATCCTTCTTTAGCTCTAAGAAGCGTCGAGCACTTTGCTTCTACTGTCTTCCCACACCTATATCTCACTTCCCCCACAACATCTGATCCTCCAGGACGACGTCTCTGTAACACTCCCTCTTCTTAGGAAAATTCTGCTTTCTGCTATCTTCCTAGGCACTCAGGTATCTTGGACTTCTTTCCTTTCCAAACTCTGTTCAATATATTTCATGCTGTGCTCTGCCCCCACAATTATTGTATAAGTATTATCCAGGGTTTTTTCCTTGGCTTTAGGATAATATGTGAAGCTTTTCTACTTACTTTGAAATAGAAATGACTAATCTCTATCTTTACAGATTCTGATTAATTGAATCTAGCATAAAATTCTCATACCATAGAAATGGGAATAAAAACAATATTAATTTCTTAATAAGTAAATGTATGTTCAGTACTGATGACTTCTTTCACTGTGGTGGGGTGACTTAATCTCTGGAAGTTTGGAAATTCCCTTTTTTTTTTTTTTTCTTTTTTTGGAGAGGGTTTTTATTTTTTAAATTTTTTAATTTTTTAATTTTTTTTTTTCGCTATAGGGCGCATGTGCTCGCCAGAAAGACAGAGAGAGACAGAGAGACAGAAAGCGAGAAATCACCCCCCCCCAGGGGAGATGGACACGCTACAATCCCTTCTCCTCCATTCTCCACTCGGGATCTTGGGCATGCACGCACACGTGCCTGGCATGAGTTTAAGCCACTGGTCTGACCCAAACCGTGGTCGACTACATAGGAGTCCAGCGACATTACGCTAACTGCTGGTCCCAGGAATTCCCCTCTTTACACTGAGATTTTATCCAGGTTTGAGTAGGTTACTGAGAACTGTACTGATATCCATTGAGAAGTACTAGGCCACCAGGGCCTGGCCATCTATCCTTGGATTGCATCATCCTTGTGTCTACCTGCTAACACTCTCCTTTTGGGTGGCTCTCTTAGAAACGCCTTTGCACTTCTGTATATGTGTAATTGCTATTGGACCTTTTCAACACAAGGGGTGACAAAAAAGCTCTCCTGAGCTCTCTCTACCTACATAATCTTCCAGTCTGGGTAGTTGTGGCCTGAATTCCCTTCTCTGGTCCAGAGAATGTTAATGTAGTGGGAAAGACGGTGGTGCTTATATTCATCTGGTGTCCTGGTCCTGGTGATCCTCTCTTCTTCTTAGTGCCCATGTACTCTGGAGCCTCAAAAGCCTTCAACAGCAGCCTCCCCTTTTCCAATTTCTGTCTCACATGTCTTTCTTAAGGTGAGCATTAAGACAAACCAACATAATTAAATGGGGGAAGTTTCCATCTTATAAGAGGAAATATTGACAGAAAATGATGTATATTGTCCTGAAACTTACACAACTATTTTAAGTTATTCAGATGTACAGCTAATTCAGAGAAACAATGTTTTCTTCCTTATTTCTTCCTAAGTTGTCATCAATCTCATCATCATCTTAAAAGTCATGATTCTTATATTTATGCCTCTGACATAACCGGTGCTATACACTTCAGGCTCAGGTCTCCATTTTTATGCTAGGTATTTCCACTTGTTCCTGATGCCTCAAACTCAATATTGTGAATATGCATCTATTATCTTAACTTGCTCCAAAATTTGTATTCTTCTTCCATTTCCAATCTTGGGAAATAGCATCAGTAAATAATTGACCTACATTTTGGCCTAGGAAACTTTATACTTATTCCTTCTTTCAACAAATTTGATAGTTCTACTCAATTGTTAAACCATAGAGTTATCATAGATACAGCGTCAAATTTTTAAAAATTGCTAATTCTCTATACCAGCTGCCAAGTGACATATTATAGTGTGGATATTATGCCAAATAATTTAACAAATATAATCCCAATTGAGTAGTATAAGAACTCTGAGATGTGGGAAAGGGAGATATTATTATCTTCATTTAACATATTTAGAGCCAAAAACTGAAAGAACTGATGTACTTATTAAACACCAACAAAGTGTTAAAACTCTAGGCACTTTCCCTTAAGCTTTTTGGACTGTTGGTTGTCTCAAAAATTAACTAAAAATTACTTAGCTTTGCATGATTTAGAATATTGCTCATATTTGTTCAATTCTCTTGCATTAGCCACATTTCTCACCTTTCTAGGTGGTCAGATTAGCCTATGGATACATTCCATATGTAAAAATTTTATTGTTTTATCCTCTGTCTCTCTCTTCTATAGGGTGTATGTGCTCACTGGAGAGACAGAGAGAGACAGAAAGACAGGAAGCAAGAAGTCACCCTCCAGGAAGGATGGCCATGCTAAAATCCCTTCTCTTCCGTTCTCTACTCAGGATTTTGGGTGCACACAAACACTCGCCTAGCATGAGTTTCAAGCTGCCAGGTTGGGACTCAAATCATGGTCAGCCTCGTAGGAGTCCAGCACCGTAACTGTAGCACCATCTGCTAGTCCCTTGTCATCTCTCTAATAAGCTACATTTTTATCTCTGGAATGGTGACATGAGTAAGAATTTTGTTGTTCATTTATTTTCTGCATAAATCATATTAATTTTTTATATCTTTATCAGCATTTAGAAGTTTCTCCAAAAATTTGAGTTTATTTAGAAAAGTAAAATAAAGAAAGAAAGAGGAAGAAAATGAAAGAAAGTAAAAAGACACTGCATTGGGAAAAATTATTAATAAAAAGACCATAAATCTCCCTTTTCCTTTAATCTGAGGCATTCCATATTTGTTTACATGTGTGCTATGTTTCTGAAGTTGTAATTTACTTATCTCCTGAACTGAGAAATTTTTAACTTCAGGAAGGGTATGACAGCCAGCCACTCATTAGCAGATGAATTTGTCTCCCCCATGTGACTTTCCCCTATTAATAGCTATTACAGGCTGATTTTTATTTTTATTTTTATTGTTGTCCTGTGCAAATGAATGAGCTCACACAGCATATTCCAGAGTCAAACAGGCAGTAAGAAAGAGAACGTGATTCTTATTTGCGTTATTTTCCCCTCCAACATGCCTAGTGACAACACTTCATGTGCTTCTCAACTTGATCCAATTTAGGAATAAGGTTTGCCTTTGAGCCCAAGATTTTAGAAATTCTCCTGCTGTGTTCTTGTCCCTGAAAAACTGGAAGAATTCTGAAAGATAAAAAGTTTGGTAAAATTTACAAAGAGAGGGAAATAGTTGGTTTATAAAGTGTTGACTTGTAGAAGGAAGGCTCTGGAAACTTTTTGCTCTTGGTAATAATGATAGAGAAAGGAATTAAAGGTTAATTCAAACTAAATTAAACATAGAAAGTGAGAGGCCAAATGGAGCCTGTTTAAATACTCTGCATGCTCAGCTCTGTGAGATAAAGTTATATGGTCTTATCTTGACAATAATTTATTGCCCAGAGGACTGTTGCTTATTTTTTTTTATTGAGATTGCTTCAGAAATAAAAAGTACAACACATAGGAACAATGCTAAAATACCAGCATCCAAGAACGTACCACCTCAGATAGTCTCAGTGAAAAATGTTATTTAAATGGACATTTTTTGGATTCAGTCAGAAAACCTATTTTATTTACAAAGGAAGGAAAAAAAAAACTAAATAACAGATTAAGGCTGGACGTTTCCAATAAAAGGACAATAGTAGAAATCATGATTGTGTCAGCAGTACAGAGGCCAAAATGAATTATTGTGGTGTGGAGTTCTAAGCAGAATTTACGAGCAAGGTGGAAGTGGAGGCTGAGATTCTAGTTCGTTAGCAGTTCTGCCAGATCATGGGCAAATCACTGGGCCCATTGGCCTCTGCTTCTCATTACTAAGTGACTGGCAACTCAGAGAGTATCTTGTTGATACCACTCCTAGGTCACAGTAAGTGTCCTGCAACATTTTTCTTTCATATCCTGTTCTGTGTCCTCTTATACCCTTCAACTCACTCAGAAAACTGCAGAGCTGTCACCCCTTACTTTCTTGACTGGAAAATACTGGTATTTAACCAAGTCAAATCTGTGCAGAAATCAGCTCTTTGACAGTTGATTATTGTCAGGATAATATGAGAGGAAAACTCAGTGCATAGTGCTCAATCTTGCCAGCCCTAGGAACAATGATAGGAGTGACATACCCAGCACCAGATCACCTAGGATTTGGATCATCACACTTACTCTCAGCTTCTCAAACAGTTAGGTAGGAGGGCATGCCTTAAAAATTTAGAAGAGGTAAATAGAAAACCATGCATATGACTTGTGGAAGGCAAAATGAAGAGCCAGAGCATCCAAAAAGAGTGACTAAATACTTGGAGATCACCACACAAAGAACTAGTTTTATCATCCATGAGAAACATGATCAGGGCACAGCGATCAAATAGAGAGTGATGCCTGTGCATGTCAGTCTGGGAGGCATTCTATCTGTGTCTTAACCCAGTCTAAACTCAGTTTTTAGCTTGGCTTCCCCAAAGGGAAAACTTCCTCAGGTATAAGGATCAATGGATTAAGCCGTTTGTCTTCAAATGCTGAGGGTCTTGTAGAAAACACTCTAGTCTGTCTTGTTTTATTGTCAGCTCTTGGCCTAGAATAGATCAGCTATAGCGCAGTACCAATACATCTATGTAGAATGAATGATGTAGAACACTCTGAACTGACAGACACAGGTTGATGTCTGGAAGTGAAAACAATTGCTGCATTTTTCATTTCATTCTCTTTTTTCTTTCATTCTTTCTTTCATTCTTCTTTCTTTCTTTTTCTTTCTTTTCTTTCTTTCTTTCTTCTCTCTCTCTCTCCCTGTTTCTCTTTCTTTCTTTCTTCTCTCTCTCTGTTTCTCTTTCTTCTTTCTTTTTCTTTATTTCTTCTTTATTTTTCCTTTTTCTTCCTCTTTCTTTTTTCCTCTTTCTCTTTCTTCTTTCTTTCCTCTTTCTATTTTCTTAGAGGGCATATATGATCAACAGAGACAGAAAAACAGAGAGAGGGAGAGGAGAGAGCACCCCCTTCCCCATAGTGAATGGTTGTGCCACAATCCCTTTTCCATTTGTTCATTCTTTCAGGATTTGGGACAGGCATGCATAATCACCAGACATGTCTTTCAAGCTGCCAGGTCTGAGAGTCAAGTGGAGTGGTTGGCCATGTGAGCTCCAGCTGCTTTACCCATTAGACCAAAGACTAATCCCCTTATGGTCTTTATTTTGGTTTATTTATTTGTTTTTCTTAAATATATTTTTAATTTCAAGAAAAACAGTTTTATCTTTATTAAATAAAAATGAAAAATGTTAAGAGAAATTTGGTTAAGACTTTAACCAGGAAAAGGATTAGGATTCTGTTTAAATATTAAATAAATGAACCTATCAATAGCTCAAGAGAGGACAAAAATCCTTAAATCTGGGAAACAAAGCATAGAAGAAAATAAGTCATGTTTCAGTCCAAAACCATAAAATTCTGTTTCACCTGTTCAGTCTCATGTAATTTATCTTTCTTCTGTTGGTCCAATATTACCATTTAAATTCTGGAACTTAATTTTCAACTCCAGATTTGTCTCTACCATTAAGTTGGCCATTTCCTTTCTCCCTCACCCTCCCATTTGAAAACAGCCCTGCACACCTCTTTCACGTTTTCCTTTCTTGTTGAATCTGTGCTTCATATTTATACTTCAACACTGTCACCGAGTTCTCAGTTTTCTGAATTACTACATGGAATAACTCTCTTTTTAAAATCTTTTCTTATTTATTTATTTTTATATTGCTTTTAATTACATATATCTTTACAGTGTATACCATTTTTTTCTAGTATGATTACCATGCATATCAGTCAAAATGAAAACATTACCATCCATATCATTATCAAATAGCTTTTTATTTTTTTAGATTGTTTTATACACATTATTATTATTATTTATTTACTTATTTATTCTTTGGAGAGGTATTTGCTATAGGGCACGTGTGCTCGCCAGACAGAGAGAGACAGAGAGATAGAAAGCAAGAAATCACCTCCCAGGGGGGATGGCCACGCTGCAATCCCTTCTTCTCCATTCTCCTCTCGGGATCTTGGGCACACACGCACACACGCCCAGCGTGAGTTTAAGCCACCGGGTCCAGGACTCAAACTGCGGTCAACTACATGGGAGTCCAGCGACATAGCTATTACACTAACTGCTGGTCCCCTCATTATTATTTTTAAAACATTGAATCATCATACATCATTTGGCTTCTAAAGAGAATTTAACTAACATGAAATACTTCTCAGACCAGTCCAGTTAAGAATGTTATCATCAACAGGTAATAAACCATTTCTGTGTCACGCAAATGTCATGTCTATTTTTTTCTCCTGCTTTCCTTCTCTATACTCTTGCCTTCCCCATTCCCATTCCACACTGACTTCAGTGTCCATAACTATTTTCATGTTTTTATAAGTTGGCCATTTTTGGGGTGTTTTTTGGACTCTTATTTTTGTCTGTCTTTAGTTTTCCTAGTACAGCACTCCATTCAGAACTTCTTGGAGAACTGGTCTGTTGTTGACAAATTCTTTCAGGTTTTGTTTATCTGAGAATATTCTTGTCTTTTCTTCCCATATGAATGATAATCTTGCCAGGTATCATATTCTTTGTTGAAACTGTTTTTCACTTAACACTCTGAATATATTTTCCCATTCTTTCCTTGCTTACATTGTTTTCCAATGAGAGGTTCAGTGTTAGCCTGATGGAATATCCCTTGTAAGTAACCTGACATTTCTCTCTTGACAATCAGTATCCTGACTTTGTCTGTGGTTTTGGTCAATCTGGTTATGATTAATTTTGTTTGAGGTCCTTTGTATTTCTTGCATCTGTATTTGAATGCCTCTCCAGGTTTGGAATGTTTTCTTCCAGGATTTCATGGAATAGATTATCAATGTCCTTACTATCTTCATCACCTTCTGGGATACCTATTATCCAGATGCTTGGACATTTAATAGTATTCAGTAATTCTCTTATATTATTCTCATTTTGGGAGGTTATTTTCTCAGTCTTTGTGGTGTATTATTTTTTAGGCCAGAGATTCTTTTTTTTTTTTTTTTTTGCATCTGAGTTTTAATCTTCTGCATGATCTAATCTGTTTTTAATACTTTCAAGGGAGATTTTGATTTCCTGTATTAGAGACTTCATCTCTAGTAGTTCCATTTGATTCTTTTTATGGTGTTTATTTCCTCTTTCAGATCATGAAGGAACTTCCTCACCTGGAATTCATTGCCTCTTTTCTCCTGCATCTTCAGAAGTTCATTGTTTCTCTTCTCTTGCATCTCTGATAGCCTTGTGATTATGAATATTCTAAATTCTTTACCATACATTTCTATGACTTCCATTATACTGTCTGTGTTTGATTAATTGTTCTTTTCCCTTGGAAGAGAGATATTTTCTTGTTTTTTCATATTTCTTATGCCTCCATGGTGGTTTCTGGTCATCTGATGGATTATACATTTCTTCCTAATTTTAAGAAGTTCAGTGTGAGAGTTAAGAGGCATGCAGGAGGAGGCAATCTGAAATTTCTCTGCAGTCCCATTTTTCTCCCTTTATGTAGGAGATTCACCAGGAATTGAGGGTTATTCTGACCTTAATAGAGCCAAGGCGTGCTTTACTTTAAAAGTAAAAATAATAGTTAAAAAAATTAAAGAGACAGAGAGAAGAATACAGAGGTTGCCCTACTCATTCTAGATTGGGGTCTAGAGGGTGAAGTCTGAGCATAAAATCTTTAGTAGTCCTGGACCCTTAAACAGATTGGTTATAGCTCAAATGGAGATCTGGTCTTCCTTTTGATAGGTACTTTTTTGATAAGTACTTTCAAATTATTTGATAGATACTTCCTAAAAATTGAATGGAGGTATGGCAGTGAGGAAGGAGGACAGAAGACTTTGGAGCAAGTGGCTTCCCAGCGAAGGTGTGTGCATAATCCCTATGCACCATACCTGCATTAAGTCAAGCAACACTACCTCCAAACATTGTGCAATGTTCTTATCACGTGTTAATACATTTATTTATTTATTTATTTGGAGAGGTTTTTGCATGCTCTTGCCAGACAGACAGAGAGACAGAGAGATAGAAAGCTAGAAATCACTCCCCAGGGGAATGGCCACATCACAATCCCTTCTCTTCCATTCTCCTCTTGGGATCTTGGGCACACATGCACACGTACCCGGTGTGAGTTTTAAGCCACCAGGTCTGGGACATGAACCACAGTTGACTATATGGGAGTCCAGCAACAAGCCATTACACTAACTGCTGGTCCGGTGTTAATACATTTAATCCTCCCAGTAACAATGGCAGAGAATGATTACTGTATATTGCACACAAAGAAACTGAAACCAAGAGGTGAAGTTATTTTCCAACAAAGACACAAAGTGGAGATGTGAGAAATAATTCAGGCAATCAGCACATATCCTTTAAAAGGATAAATGCTGAAATGGAAACTTCTACCTTAACCTTGTCCGCAAGGAAATACTCCTGCCTCTGATACCAAAGACACAATATGAAAATGTTTCAAAATCACAACAAATAATAAATAAATAGGTAGATAAATGCATATGTATATATTTCCCTCCTAGACCTTTCTCTCCCAACAGCTGCTAATTCCCACTTCTAATACTGCAGCCACTTCACCAATTTTAGGTCCTTCATTCCTCAAATACAAATAGGCACAGAAAATAAGAAGGATAGTGAATTTTTAAAAATGGAGACTAATAGGTGCCCCAGAGCTACAAAACTTTGGTTCTGGGAGACACTGAAGGCTTTATTTAGTCATAAAATCCTGGGGCCATCCTTCAGGAGATGTAACATCCAATTAAAACTCCGCTACTAACTAGCTGTGGTCATCATTAATCATTTAGACTTTATTTTTCTCAGTCATGAAATGAATGACTGGGTTCTATAATATGTAATTTTTATGTTTTTAGAGCTCTTACATTCTCTTTTGTCTTTTATTAATGGTGAAAACAAGATGAAATACTAAATGATAATGATATCAGTTGTAATAATTTCTAAAACACTAAAATTTAGTGTGATTTTTTTCACAAGATTTAATATACTGGGCAAAGGTTTTTATTGTGTTACTTTTTCTTAACTTCTGTTATTTCTTATTTATATATTTATGTATTTATGCATTTATGTATTTATGTATTTTTTTCATGTTGTAAGAGAGACATAGAGACAAAGAGAGCACCCACAACAGAGTCATGAAATTATGACCCACCTCAGACTCATCCAGCCCTGGATCATAGGCATGCACGTGTCTGGCACCCTCAGGGAGGTCTCAACCTAGAACCTTCCCATGCAGGGCAGCCTGGCAGAGAATCACGTTTTACTACTACACCACTGTCACTTCTCTATTGTGTTGCTGTAAAACTATCCTAACAGGAAAACAACACTTTTTTCTCTTTCCTTTCAAGTCCTGTATTTCTGGGCATATGAAACAATTGTCTGCATTATTTCAAACTATGAAGTCTGAATTTCTTCTTAACATTCCTCATCTGTCTCTGGTTTCCCACGACTTGGCTGAGCTCAGAAATGATATTCTTTATGTCTTTTATAAACCACATAGTCCGTTATGTCTTAGTAGGTACATGGTAGTGATTAGTGAGGATAAATGATATACATCAGATAGAGAGTCCCTGTGAGTTAACTAAAATAAATAAGTTCATTTCTTACATATTTATATGTTGGTCCTACTTTGTGCTAAACAGAGTTCTAGGTATACGAACTGGCAAGATATGTGATCTCATACAGAACACATTTTGGTCAGGGAAAAAGAAGATACATGCAATACAAGCAGGATAATTTTTCAGAAGCAGAGAGGTATGCAGAATTAAAATGGGGATGATTCAATAGAAAGAAGAATTATTTTAGATGGAAAATTTTAAAAGCTTTCACAGTGGAGCTGAGCTGACACCTAAACAATTTGAAAGAAATTTGAGTAGACAAAGACAGGAAACCATCAGGGCTGTAGGGATTTAGTCTTGTGAGGCACAGTATAGAATGACACGAGACTCATTCTAAGTCCAAGGGAAGTCTGAGAGAGTTTAAGCAGTAGAATATCATGAACAGAGTACTGTCTTTAAACACTGCATCACCACCACAACTGATGAAAGTTCATAGTCCCACTCCAAAATATTGTTGAATTCTGGGATTGGTTTTCTCATCTTTTCCATATATTAGAATACTTATTTCTTTACATAAAATTTTATAGCTAAACTAACTAGTTCCTTCAGTAATTTGCTCAGAATAATAAATTTAACAAATTCAATATAAGGAAATAATCTAGAATGTACTGGTATTTTCTACTTTACTGCAGGTGATAATGCACATTTCTTTCTCCCATATTTACTTAGAGGACATGCTGCTGTTTTTTTTCCATTCTAGTTTTAAAGGGCTTATAAGCTGAGACTATATGCAAATTATGCTTCAAAAATAACAATATCTATCCTGTTAGGATTTCATTAGGATGTGAGTTCACAGCTCACCAATTTTGGTTTTGTCTAATTACCATTAATTTTTCTCATCATTGGTAGAAAGTTAAGAAACAAAAAACACCCCTGGGGGCACTTTTAGAAGGTTAATAAAAATATTTTTTATTCAAATTCAACAGAGCAGGCGAAATTATTCCCCTTTTTGTTGTTTGATTAATTATTTAAAGCATTAGATATATACACAATATTTGGAAATATGTGAAAATATGGGAACATACTATTAAAAATAACTTTATTATTTGAAGACTACACCTCTTTACAATTATAAGATAGTACTAAGTCTTTTATATAAATTGCTTATCATTCCATGCCTTGTATAGACATTGAGAAATTTCTCATCTCTAGGTAGATTCTTTCTGGCTTCTTTCTTCCCAGAGCCGCCTCAATTTATTTCTTCCAGTCTTTCCAAATATGGAATTAAGTTAGTTTATTACATCTAGGTTTCTGCTTCATGGATCAGGAGTTTTTTTTTTTTTTTTCAGCACTGAAAGCCTGAGTTTTTTTTTTTTTTTTTT
>NW_006159800.1:523998-540215 GCF_000334495.1 Tupaia belangeri chinensis
TTTTTTTTTTTTGCAGCACTGAAAGCCTGAGTTTTTTTTTTTTTTTTTTCAAAACCACAAGACTTTTTATTTAGAAAAGAGAGTAATTGTCTTCATCTTGTGGGATATTGAACAGGGTTGTATGGAATCTCATAAGGTGGTATAGAAACAGTTAATATTGAGAATATACTGGGGAATAAGGAGGCAGCCTGAAGACCTTCTCAGAAACATCAGGAAATGATGAAGAGACCTCAACTTCATCCTTACGGTTCATGCATGATTCCAATGCAAATACCCCCAAATTATTGCCTCTTCTGTGTGACACAGAGAAATCCAGGTGTGATTCTTAAAATCATATAATATTACTCTGATTTGAACCTTCATAAAGAGAAGTTGGAGGACTTGTAGATTTTTAATTACTATTGATTGATAGTTCAAATGACTTAAATAATTTGTCTGGTTAGCTTTTTCTAATACTCTTAGAACTGTTCTGGTCCTGAGTTCCTGGATGTACATTTGGTTCATGGGGATGGTCTGTGTCCTCAGTTAAGACTGCCAGAAAATAAAGTTCCATAGATCAGCTGTGAAGTGTCATTTTTATTTATTTTTTAAGTTTTTAAATTATTTTTTATTTCAAGTTCTTTTATACAGTCAATCATGTTGTTTAGTTTGCAAAGTGAATATTCCAACATGCATACACTTCTCAGTCCAGTTAGGTAATATTAATGGAGAAAGTTTTCATTGACAAAATTGACATCCTCTATTTGGCCTTACAGAATGACATTTAGGGTTCTGTCACTTATGGCAGTAGGAAGAACACATTGGGAAGTTCTAACATTGCTGGGTCCCCACTTCCTCACTAGATGGGGCATTGGTAATAACAGGGGAGGGTTATAGGGTGAAGCATTCTGTTCATTGGCATAGTCTGGTAATCAATGGCATTTCCATTCTCTTCTGAGGTGACCTGTTTCTACCTGACCCCTGAGCCAGGGCTTCATTTCCTCCTTATTATGAACTAGTCTGCTGCCACTGAATTCCCTGCCTAAGCCATAGTGATCTGCAGCAGCTTTGATTCTGCTTCTCACTCAGCTTTCTTCTCCCTCTAACTTCCCGGATCCCTAAAGACCTACTTATACTGTAGGTCTTGTCTTTAGCCTGTATTTGGTGCTGCTCTGGAACAAGTGAAACTCAGAGGATACTGACTATAAATTAAGGGCATTCTCAGTAATTATGGGATTATGTTGACCATGGTGAGATGTTGACACCTTAGCTTAACCAGTCATACTGTCATCCCCCATATAGTCCAAGCTCATACCAGACCTCACATGCTCCATAAATGATAGTTTGCTTTAAATAACTGGATAAGATAATGATTTCCGCATAAGAATCTGCTTGGATCATTGGGATCCAACAGAGTTACCATAATAACCACTGGAAGACCCCAGACTGCATCTTATTGTCTTTTTCATGCTAAACTTTCCATAATCATGACAGTTTTATAATCACCAAGAATACTACCAGAAATGTCCTTAAAAGACAAAAAGAGGAGCCTAGTTTTGGAATTCCAGGAAGTCCCATCATTTCCAGGAAAAATTCTGAATATTCCTCTCCTCTGTTTTCCTATCCCATCCTCCCATTTGCTACAACTTAAACTTGACAGCTTAAGAGGAGCTTGACCTTGATTTTCCAGGATATCTCCCATTTCTCTGTTCATTGGTCACTGAATAAAGCTTGTGCCATGACTCTCAGTTTCACTTTTATAAATTGGCTCTGTGACATTGTATCATGAAAGATCCCATCTACTGGGAATAAATTAAAAATTGGTATCAATTTGCTACCAACATTAATATTAGATCAACACTTATTAAAAAACTGATTTTTAAAATTTTAAAATGTTATTTTTTATTATTTAAATTTATTTATTTACATTCATTCACTATACATCATCACAGCAAACAAAATGAGATTTCCCATCCATAATACACTGTATATTGGCTCAATCAAGCATATCAACATACATGTTATCATCAAACAATTTTCCATTTCCTGTTTCCTGTATATTTTGTTATTTTTGCTGTTCTTGATTCCATATCTCTCACCCTCTGCTGTGTCCCACCCTTCTCCCACACTGTCTCTGGTATCCACGGTTGCTTTCTATGCCTTTTCCCCCCATTTTGCTTATTCGCTAAAGGACTTAATCTAAATACTTCAAATAGCAAGCTCAGCTGATATATACATATCCATGAACACACTTTTTTTGTTTTTTTTTTAATTTTTTTTTTTTTTTTTTGAGAGGTTTTCGCCGTAGGGCACGTGTGCTCACCAGAAAGACAGAGAGAGACAGAGAGATAGAAAGCGAGAAATCACCCCCTGGGGGGTGGCCACACCACAATCCCTTCTCCTCCATTCTCCTCTTGGGATCATGGGCATGCATGCATACGCGCCCGGCGTGAGTTTTAAGCCACCGGGTCTGGGACACAAACCGCAGTCGACTACATGGGAGTCCAGCGACATAGCCATTACACTAAGTACTGGTCCCCATGAACGCAAGTTTGACCCTAGGCATAAACCTCAGTGAGTAGAATGAACATACAACAAAGTAGCACCCAGCTGGGACTATATAGCTTACTACAGACCTCAAATATGCATTTTTTTAATTTCATGAAAAATAGTTTTTGTGATTATTTAACCCTCTGACTTTCCCACCCTCTTCTCAAACTATCTCTGTTGTCTACAGTTGTCTTCCATTCCTTGTCCCTCCACATTTTACTGACCATACAATTTCTTAAATAATGTAACTACTTTCAATAGCAACTTCAACTGGTAATTTCAAGAAAAGCAGTTGTGAATTGGTAAGGAAATTTCCTTAAAACTTAAAGCTTAGAAACAGATTAGTATCCTTTCAAATAGTAGGTACATGAAACTATTGACAGCTCAGGACAGGACAAAAACTCTTAAAACCAGACAACAAAGCATAGAAGAAAAGCAGCAATATTTTAGTCACAAGTCACAGAATGCTATTTCACCAGTTCAGTCTCATGTACTTAATCAATATTCTGTTGTGGTTTGATCTTCCTGATTGAATTCTGTGATATAATATTCAACTCAAGAATTGTCCCAATGATTAAGTTGTCCATTTTCTTATTTTTTGAACTTTTATTTTTGTGTGACTACATTTAATTTTCCTGACATAGCACTCCCTTGAGAACTTCTTGGAGATCTGGTCTGGTGCTGGTAAATTCTTTTGGGTTTTGTTTATCTGAGAATGTTCTTGTCTTTTCTTCCCATATGAAGGACAATCTTGCCAGGTACAGTATTCTCAGTTGTAATTGCTTTACCCTTAACACTTTGAATATATTTTCCCATTCTTTCCTTGCTCGCATTGTTTCTGAAGAGAGGTCTGCTGTTAGTCTGATGGGATATCCTTTGTAGGTAAATTGCCATTTCTCTCTTACAAATCTTAGTATGTTGTCTTTGTGTTTGTGGTTTTGGTCAGTCTGGCTATAATGTGTCTTGGAGAAGATCTTCTTGGGTTGATTATATTCGGGCTCCCTTGTATTTCTTGGGATTGGATCTTTGAGTGCCTCTGTAGGTTTGGAAAGTTTTCTTGCAGGATTTCATGGAGTATATTATCAATGCCCTTATGAGTCTCTTCACCTTCTGTGATGCCAATTATCTGGATGTTTGGATGTCTGATGGTATCTAGTATTTCTCATATATTAAAACAGATTTTTCTGCCCTTTTTGCTACATTTTAAATTCTGATGCAAAAGTATTCAAGAAACTTGAGAGTGTAGCACAACACACAATCCCAAATTGTGTATGTGTGAGAGTACACACACAACTTAATCAGAATATTACATGATGACTTATAGCTTTAAAATAATGATAATGACAATAATAATAATAATGGTTGCAGGCCAAGAAAATGTTGCAATCTTCTTATATATCTACATTTCATGGGATTTCAATATTATAGGGGAGGACCAATCAGTGGCATGGTGGTTAGGGCAGCTATGCAACTCAAGTTCTGGTTAGAAAAACATGCCAATGGTGTGTGTGTGTGTGTGTGTGTGTGCCCAAAATCTCTAGAGGAGAATGCAGGAGATGGGATAGTGGTGTTGTCATTAACCCTGGGATGTGCTTTCTCACTTCTCTTTCTATCACTCTCACTCTGTTTCTTTCCAAAGAGTGCATGTGCCCTATCACAAACTAAAATATCAAAACAGAAAAAAGGTGTTACAGAGAACAATATTTGAATATTTGTTCTTACATGAATCTTATATTAGCACATGTCTCCAAATTATCAACACTGTGCTCCAAGAATAATTAATTTTATGCAATGCATTCTCAACTTTTCATCATCTGAAAATTAAAATCTTAAGGATTAAAATTGTCCAGTTAAGTTGTATGATTAAACTAAATGAATAAATGATTCACAACATATAATTAGATTTCCAGAATATGGTGTTTTTTGGAGCAGGTGTCTGTGTGTGTATCTCTGTTGTGATGTTGCTGTTCCCCACCACCCCCATTCCCAAGTTCTCAGTGAAATTAAAATAAAGGAGGGTGAAGAAAAACATGTAACAGTGAAAAGAATGAGAGGGGTCTTCAAAAGATGAAAGATTTTAAGGTTTGGAGAGTAGAACGCTTAGGTCAAAGGAGCCCAGATTAAGGGCTATGGCCTGCATAAGAGGCCCTATCAGAAGTGGAATCTAGAGAATTCCAAGGCAAAAACAAAAAATGGACCTCTCTGAAAATAAGGAGATAAGAGGAAAACTGTCTACACCAAACCTAGACCACTGTTCATTTCCACTTCTTCTACCCTTTTCCCTTCTGTCTACATCAAGAAACAATGAAGCATTATTATCAACTGAGATAAAACAAGACAATTTCAAACTAATAACATTAAAGCTTACTATCTAAATATACTGCATGAACCATCTAGAGCAATCGGAAAGAGCATCACTTCATCCTAACACAGGGGGAAAGCCAGATAACATTCTTTGAGGCTGAGGAACCTTCTATATTCATTTCTGCCATTGCAAGACCAGACCAAATAAAACTGTTCCATAATTGATTTTCCTTCTAGCCTCTCCAATGCCAGATGCCAGTTTTCTTGTCCTTCACCTAGGTGTCCATACCTCTGGCTGGCTGCCTAGATTTTTTGGGGGAATGCCTCTTATTTTCTCTAGGTCATTGGATTCTTTAAGGCAGAAAGCATATCTAAAGCAACACTATATCATCCACTATACACTATACTAGGGTACATTTACAGAAAGTACTTTATTTCATTGTTAATTGATACACGTCTATATGCCTTGTGGAACTGACAATTTAGTAGGGGAAATTGACATATAAAATGTAAATGGCAATTGTTGAAATACTACAATGATGTGAACTACAAACCTTGAACTCACCACTTTTTCTCTTTACTTTCCCTAAACTTAGAGGTCCACATTTTTAACTCTCCCAAGTTATTTTTGTCTGGATATTTTGCTATCTCAAGCATATTGTGCCTCATCTGAATTTAGTAACTTCTCCTGGAAGGCTCCCTCTGTCAACTTTCCTAATTTTATTAAAAGTAATATATTTGACTACTGATGGATTTCTATTATTTTGTTCTCTATATTTTTATCATAGTTTAGAACAGAAAATTGTTTACTAGCAACATCTTTATATTTTCCTTTTGCTTTTATTTTTTACCACTAACTCTATAGTCAGAGTTCTAATCAAGTTAGTTCTACCACTGTTTTCTTTCCTTCTATTTAATATGCACAAACGTACTGCATCCAATCTCATTCTAAACTGCTAGCTTTGTTAAATGCCATTAACACAGTTTTAATACTGGTTTCTGTGATCAGTCATTCCTCTCTCAGAGAAAGCTGCTAGAGAAAGTCACATCTCAGCACAGTCTGAAGGACTAGTAAGAGCAAGGAAATAGAAGGTACTAATTTGTTGTAAGGAGCTGGGGAGGAGGATGGAGTGTTTTCTGTGGGAGGTAGGATTTCCACAGAGAGGAAAGTATATCTTGGAGTACTCAGAGGCAAATGATGTTGTAATATGAAGAAGGGTGGGAGTAACTACTGAACAGACAGAGGTCAGAGAAAATTGAGCGGGAGATCTGCCGAGAAGTCTAGCTTTTGTTTTGCAGCTCTGGAAAGCCAAAGTTTTTAGCAAGATAATTATGTAATTGCATTGGAAACCTTTTTTAAAAAGACCCTTCCAGCTTTCTCTGAATACTGCACTTTAAATCATTTATTCTTTTTCTATAAGGTTAAAATCTGCTCCAGGGTGAGGACCAAGTCTTATTTAATTCTCAACCTCTAGTGAGAACCACAGTGTTTGGCCTATGGCAAGCACACCCCTCCTGTTAATTGACAATGGATGATAACAGAAAGTCTCTTCTAGCCATTTGTCATTTAATTATGTTTTAAAGCTATCCTGAAACATCTCAACAGTGTAGGTTTCCCCTCTTCAACTAGACAGACTGCTCCTTTTTAAAATGATAATTACCATACCATGTCTTCTTATAAATTTCTTTATTGAGAATTTTTTCTGAAACAGAAAAAGCGAAGCGAGAGACATGATGGGTGAGGGAGAGGGAAGAGATTTTTTCTCTCAATGGAGGTTACATAAGACATCACTTACAAAGCACTCATAAATTAGGGCTATTGTTAGATTCTATCATAAAAAATTAACAGCCATTTTGATATGAATTAAGGACAGATTTTTGCAGATGATAACTCTCTGAAATTGTTAGAGCTAAGTCCAGATGATCTTTGCCTGACTCATTTATTCTTCTAATGGTCAGGAATGCTGCTTTTTTCCAACCTGGGCATGTCTTTTAAATTAATTTGTCACTGGATGTGCTAATTTTGATCTATTTGAAATAACATGATAAATCTTGAAAAGTGATGCCTTGACTTGTTTACATAATTAAATTTGTGGCATCTGCTTCCTCTGCAAATATTGTGTTAACTTCAAACTGAAGCAAAAAAGCAGAAATGAAGCAACTTCTGTTCAGAAATATTTTCCTTAAGAGTATCAATTAATAATTCATTTATTATATCAGAGTGAAGCTTGTTTCAATAAATTATTAATGAATAACTATATTTTGTGTTGATATGCAAAGCCTCTCTCTAACACTGATAAAATGTCACAGCCCTATTGTAACTTTTAGTGAAAGGCCACATGAGGGTAAGGCTCCCCTAGTAATTGACACTCAGCTTCAGCATCACCGAGAAACTTTTATTAAGCAGTTAATTCTGTATGACAATGTACAAGAAAATCTCATAAGCCTGATGTCTGTGCTCTTGAGTGCTGTAGCCCAAAATATCCCTGAGATTTGTTGTTACTCAAAAAAGCAATTTTGAGCACCAGGACTGTGCTAAAACTTCACCAGAAACAAAGACCTATCCTGGTTGCCCTTAACATATTGAAGAGATATGAAGAATGTTTAGTTAGGTCTGACCTTAAAGTGCAGGTGATAAATGCTCTTTGTGAAGTGTCGTAGTTAAGATGGATCCCACATGGCAGGCCACAGTTGAAATTTTGGACCCACTGTATGGAAAAAGTGTATATGAATGCTCAAAATACTGACAGGATGGAGAAATGGAGCAAAAAGGATTGGACTGCAGCACAACTATGGCCCACGGCGGTACTTTCTCTGGCAGGTGCACACACCCTCTAGCAGTTAAAAAATCAAAAGAATGTTTAGTAGACAACAGAATTGTGTGATAACAGTTCGCTTCCCTGCCTTCCTAACCTAACTTACTTGGGTAGTACTTGCTCTTCATGGGTGCAGGAAAGGCCAGGAAGAGTCTTCAGTGCAGAGTCAGTGACATGCCACAGCTCATGCATGCTATAGGACTCCTTTCCTCTTAACTGAGTTTTCCATGAAGAAGTAATAATCCTAGGTGTAAATTTCAGGTAATAGGACTGTGCAGTTTATTTCTACCAACCCACAGAGTCACAGGCAGGCTCATTAAGAAGCTTCCAAACTGAACTGGGTGGTTTGAGATGGGCCTGGCAAGGTTAGGAGCTGGGTGGGGCTAGGCAGAGTTGCACAAGAACTGTGGATGTTAGTCACAAAGTGAATCAGAATGAGTACGGAGGACTGAGCTGATAGTCTGTATTTATGTTTTTATTTTTGGCACAGAGCGTGTGTGCTCTCCAGAGAGAGACAGAAAGAGGGAAAGTGAGAAAATCCCCCCCACCCCCACCCCAAGAGGGATGGCCACATCACAATCCATTTTCCTCCAAGATTTGGGGCACATAAATATACATTCCTGGAATGTTTTTCAAGCCACCAGGTCCAGGACTTGAGCCTTGTAGTCAGCTATGAAAGATCCAGGCCCTGTCCACTATGCCTCCTGCTGACCAGCTGGTAGTCTTGATGAGCAGGTTAAGTTAGTCGATGTGCAGCTTTATTTTCTAAGCATTTCTTGGTGGAAATAGCTAAGTGATTTTTAACTTACTGGTACTAATCATCTCAGAATAAAGAAAAATATTCTTCATTCCAAAATTGTTTGGCAGAAGAATAGTAAAGTATCTTCTTGGTTCTAGTTCCCACTGAACTCTGAACAAGGTTCATTCATGAGATTTGGATTACACAGAGTCAGAATGTAAGCAGGTTGATCTTCCATATGTTGAAGGGACACTGAGTTTGAGGACTCAAGACTATGAAAGCTCTCTGTTCATTTTATTTCTAGTTTCCATCTGTTAATTCTGGGAGTTCTGTAATGTTTCTTTTTCCCTCTGAAGTGATGCAAAACTGGCTTCAGATGTGTTGGTTGTGGGCACAGCTCCACTCTTAGTCGGGGACCCAGTCTGCCTTCCCCGATAGAGAAAAGCTACAGGAAGCAAACTGCCGAGGCTACTGCCTCATCAATATCAGCCTCAGGGCTCCCCAAAGCCCCAGCCTTTACACATTTATCTCTTCCTGTTCTGTGTCAATTTCAACAGTGGGGAATGCCCTGGGGCTGAAATAGACACAAGATCCAAATGAATCAATGTCCTATAAGCCAAGTGCTATGCCTTCAAGCAAGGCAGAGCAATTATTACCCAACACGGGTGCCCCTGCTGGTTCTCAAGGACAAGCAGGAGAAGAGAATCTATCACATCCCTGCCATTTAAGATGCATTTTTAACTGCAGTGGCTCTTCTGTGCTGCCATCCTTCATTTGAGCTCAGTATCATTCTTCCGAATTCTTTCAAGACTGGCAATTTGCACAAAGGAAACTCATGAAAAAGACAAGGCATTAGGCTAGTGGGTTTAACATGTTAACTGTGTTACAGACAAAACTACTCTTAAGAGGGGAAAGGAAATTATGATTTGAGAGCATGATATGACCATTTTTCATTAAGTTAGTATATTCTTCATCTCTGTCTGGCACTGGTAAGTGAAGTGTGTGTGTATGTATGTACATTCTCACAACACATAAAAGAAGTTTTGGGGACCTTGGGAGGCTTTTAGTTAGACTCTGTTAAAAGCTTTGGATGGAGAATATACACATAATCTAAGTAGATCCCATCCTGGTGAGGAAGACTAAAAGGTAAACGATGATGCTAATATTAGGTAACTACATTAGCAGCAGAAATGAGCAAAGGAAACTGTAAACATTAAAGAGGGCCATTTGCCATACTTGGACAAAATGTCCAGGGAAGATGTTTTCTCTGCCAGAAAGGCTGAACTGAGTTCTGAAAAACAAGGAGCAAAAATGGGCCATGAATGAACATTCTGCACAGAAATTATCATGTCTTTAAAGAGAAAATGTTGCTTTGGAGGTGTACAAGGGCTCATTTTGTGTTAAACATGACAGTTGAAGAAAGCAATGAAGAAAATAGAGTGGGAAATGGGGCAAGATACTTGTGAAAATTCTCCAGAACTATGACAAGGAGGTGGATACTATTTGGTGCCTCAAAACCCACAGAGGAGCTTTTGCACAGCAGTGATCTTTCCTCATTTACCTACTCCTCTCGAGTGAAGATTCCAGACAGTTAGTACTTTTAAGTGTTGAAAAGAATTAAACAGAATAATTTCTGAAATGACTATGATACTTTGCTTCTTTTTAAACAAGGTATTTTTGGTCCAATGGTCTCTCTTTATCTAAATCCTAACTACACTAACTTGGTATACATGTCTTTTATTGTCTACTTATTGTCTTGAGTTGTGATATTTATCCCTGCCTGCTTCCCCTACTAGAATATAAGCTCCTTGAAGGTGCTTCTTAAAAACAAACAAACAAACAAAAACATTTTTTGCTTGTTTGCTTTTGTCTGTTTGTTTTTCTCATCACAACATATAGTTGAGATTTTTCACATAGGAAGTGCTTAAGATCTTGTGTCCTGGAAATGATCTTGTGTCCTGGAAATGACATCTACAGAAATTAGAAGCTACTGGCAGGGTACCCTCACTTTATAGCTAAGTTTCTTAATCTATTGCTGACAAGTAGGATTCTGGATGCCAGTATCAGGGAACCTGGCTTATCACAGAGGAGGGGCATGGCAAGTTCTGAGAAGATAGAGCAAGAAGACAAGAATTGCTGAAAAAATACAGCCAGAGTACATTTGGATTGAAATCTAAACAGATAAGGTTTATGCAACCTGCATGTCAAATAAATGAGGGGAAAGAAAGGAATGGCATGTAGAATAACAGGTTGGAAATAAGATGTGGAGGTTGAGAGTATGAGACTGTAGGCAGAGCCTGGAGGTGCTAAAATGTAACAGAAGATATCGTAATGATTATAATTCAGTCTGAATTGAAAGAGAATTCAGGCATCAAAGACACAAAGAAATTAGGACCAAAAATATGTAGTCTGTAGTGTATATATATATATATATATTTTACTTAATATCTTTAAATTTAGAAACTTGATAGTATATAAGACAAGAGTAAATAGGTTTTGATTGAGATTCTGAAGATGGTGGAATGAGTAAAAACATTCTGCCTTTGCTAGATGTTCATTGATCTTAAGTACATGCTATATGGTCACTGGTCAAAGTTTCATGATATTAAGTACCATGATCAGAGAAATGCTACGGAAATACCACCTGGGATAATTTCTATGATGGACAGTTGGGATGAAGGCCATAGTATTTGGACTCGGGATTGCCTTAGTCATAAGGATAGTGCCAAAGAATTTTAACAACAATTAATTCAGTTGTACTGGAAGAACAGCTTGAAGAAATTCTTTGCTATAGTCTGAAATCGGCATGTTGGCTACCAGAAGAATTCTATGGCCAGAATCAGTCAGAGTTGCTGTGTGGCTAGTTTGTGATCATGCAAAGTAATTTCTGTGGACTTCAATTTGTTTTCCTCCGAGAAAGCAACAAGCTCTCGCTTATGCTAATCTGAGGCTCTGCACAAGCAGGAAGTAAAGGCAAAGTCAGAATTGTCCACCATCTGGCTTAGTGCTTAAGGAATGCGCCAATGCATGCAGAGCCCATCAACAAAGACTGAGAGGCATATTCTTTCTGAGCATTAAAGGAAATGTGTGTCTAATCATTAGCTTATCACTGTCAAAATAAATAAGAGAGACAGAAAAAGAGACTCAAGAATATGATATTTATTTGGGAATGGGCATTGTGTTATGGAATATGCATGTCATTTTAGAGCACAGATATATTGAAGGAGTTAAGGGAAGACAAGTGTTTTTAGAGAAAAAATGTGGAAGGATTTGGAACAATCATCCTTGGCTACAAATATCAATAACCGGTGTCATCAGTCCAAGTTTCCTAAGCAGATGTACTCACAGAAGTATTTTTTGTGTGGAACTGCAGTGGCTTTTGTGCAAGGTTGTGGCTTTGGCAGTCTTTTTTGATGTTATTGTCATTTGTGAGACCTCCTCCCTTTGTGGTCTTCCTGATGCCATTTAGTGAGAGTTAGACACAAGTAGACACAAGGGACTCTATTTTGATTCTGACAACTTTCACACAACTAAGATAACTATGGATAGATTTCATGATGCAAACATGACCAAAAAAAAAAATTCACAGAATTATTTCAGAAAAGGTAACTAAATGAACATTAATAACTCAACAAACACTATATCCTTAAACAGAGAATTTGATTTCCAAAGCTCCCACTTTCAAAACTAATTATTTAAAGTACCCTGTTTTTACCAAAATATTGCCAAACATTCATGAGTAAATAAATTCAAGAATATATGGGAGCCTGGCAGGTGGTGTGGTGGTTAAAGATGCTGCATTCCCATATAGGGCTGACCATGGTTTGAGTCCCAGGCCTGGTGGCTTGCTCTCTCATTTCCCTTTCAATCTTTCTCTGTCTTTTTTTGATCAAACTGGAAAATAAAAAAAATAATAATAATAAAGTTAAATAAAATAATAATTAAAAAAAGAATATATGGTCCATGCATAGAAACAAAAAGCAATAAATAAAAAAAAAATCCAGCAGAAAATCCATGGACTGGAATTAGTAAACCAAGATTCTTAAAGTGTACTTATTTATTTTCATGAGAGAGAGAGACCTCTCAATAGGAACACACATTACAATGAGAGGAAAAAAACAAGGATATCAATAAAGAAAGAGAAATGATTAAAAAAATATTGTGAAGCTGAACATTGCCATAACTGAAATAGAAAATTTCTGGAGAAAATTAACAGCAAATTTAAGCAGGCAGAAACTAATATAATAGTAAACTTGAAGAGAGGTCAATTGAAATTATCCTACCTGAAGAATAGATAGGAAAAAATGGGGCAGCCATTAGCCTGATGGTTAAGGTGGCTGGGTCTCATGTAGCCAATCACCCATTTTGTGTTCCAGACTTAAAGTCTTAAAAAAAACATACCAAGAGTGTGTGCATCTGTGCCCAAATTTCCAAAATGTTACAGAAATGCAGAAGAAGGGATTGTGAAGAACAGGAAATATTCCCTGTGAAGTACACTTTCTCTCTCTCTCTCTTTCTCTCATCTGTCTCTGGTGAGGGCATACCCCATCTGGCAAATTGAAAAAAAAAAAAAAAGATAAAGAAAGCTCAGTTGGGACTAGCAGTTGGCATAATGGC
The DNA here is from genome assembly GCF_000334495.1 of Tupaia belangeri chinensis. Taxonomy (NCBI): domain Eukaryota; kingdom Metazoa; phylum Chordata; class Mammalia; order Scandentia; family Tupaiidae; genus Tupaia; species Tupaia belangeri. The sequence goes on from NW_006159800.1 coordinate 537,004, forward strand.
TATGTCGCTGGACTCCCATGTAGCCAACTGCGGTTCAAGTGCCGGAATGGGTAACTTAAACTCATGCCAGGTGCATGTGTGTGTATGCCCAAGATCCCAAGAGGAGAATAGAGGAGAAGCGATGGCAGCATGGCCATCCTCCCTGGTGGGTAATTTCTTGCTTTCTGTCTCTCTGTCTCTCTGGTGAGTGCAAACACCCTATAGCAAAAACCTCCCCAAAAAAAAAAAAAAAAAGAAAAGAAAAGAAAAGAAAGTTCCTTCTTTGGAATTAGATGACAAAGATTATTTTTAAGGGTATTTATTTATTCATTTTTATAAGATAGAGACACAAGTACCTATTTCACTCACAGTAGGGACCCACACTGCAATGTAGGAAAGATATTGAGTCAAGATGGAGAGAGAGAATATTAACAAAGGAATAGAAGTGATCAAAACAAAACAAATACAACTGTGAAGTTGAAAACTATCATAACTGCAATAAAACTTTCTAGAGGAACATAATAGTAGGTTTAAGCAGGCAGAAGAATAATATAACAATGAACTTATTTAAGATTACCTTGCCAGAAGGACAGAAGAAAAAAGTGGGACCAGTGCATGGCTTGGTGGTTAAGAGAGGTAAATCCTAAATGGCAGACTGTGTGTTTGAGAGTACTAAGCCCAGTGGCTTGAGAAAGATGGCAGGCATACATGTGCATGGGTGTCCAAAATCTCAAATGGTGGAGAAATGAAAGAAAAAGGATTGCAGGATGACCATTCCCCATAGGGAGTGCTTTCTCATTTTCTCTCTCTCTCTCTCTCTCTCTCACTGGCAAGGACACACACCCTCTGGCAAATTAAAAAAAAATGAGTATAAATCTTTAGAAATCCGTGGGACCATCAAATGTACCAATCTGTATATAATAGGATTCTGTGATAGGAGAGAAACATGGCAAAAAAAAAAGAGTGCAGGATGACCATTCCCCATAGGGAGTGCTTTCTCATTTTCTCTCTCTCTCTCTCTCTCTCTCACTGGCAAGGACACACACCCTCTGGCAAATTAAAAAAAAAAATGAGTAAATCTTTAGAAATCCGTGGGACCATCAAATGTACCAATCTGTATATAATAGGATTCTGTGATAGGAGAGAAACATGGCAGAAAACTGTTTGAAGAAATTATAGCAGGAAACTTCTCATGCGATGAAACTAATCTATACATCTGAGAAGCTTAATATTCTTCAAGTAGAGTAAATTGAAAGAGATTCATGCCAAGACAAATAACAAGAAAAATATTGCAAGACAAAAAATAGAAAATCTTGAGAGCAGAAAGAAAAGTGGTTGTTCATAAAACAGGGATCTTCAAAAAGGCAACTGATTGCTCATCAGAAACTGATAGAACCTAGAGAACAGTGTGGTGATATACTCAAAGTGATGAAAGAAAAAATACCAAGAAAAATGTCTGGATCCTGGATCCATCTAAACTGTCTTTCTAAAATGAATGGACAATGTGGGGCAGTGGGTGGTATGGTGGTTAAGGTGCCTGGGCTCCACATAATTGAGTACTTGTTTCTAGTCTCAATCCAGCAGCTTGAAAACATACCAGGCACGTGTGATGAGTGCCCAAAATTCTGAGAGGAGAGTGGAAGAGAAGGAATTGCAGTGTAGAGACCTCCCTTGGGGAATGCTTCCCCTCGCACTCTTTCTCACACATGTCCTCTATAAACATTTTTTAAATGGTGAACAAATTAAAACATTCCTAGATTTTTTTTAATGAGAAATATCTGTTAAACTTTTTATGTAATACATGCTGAAGGTAGTTATTCAGAAAAAAAACGAATGTACAGCAGACAATATTTAAAATGCCATGAAGACATCTTAAAAAACATACTAGAAGGGACCAGCAGTTAGCGTAATGGCTATGTCGCTGGACTCCCATGTAGTCAACCGTGGTTCACATTCTGGACCCGGTGGCTTAAAACTCATGCCGAGCGTGTGCGTGCATGCCCAAGATCCTGAGAGGAGAATGGAGAAGGGATTGCAGCGTGGCCATCCTCCCTGGGGGGTGATTTCTTACTTTCTGTCTCTCTATCTCTCTCTGTCTATCTAACAAGCGTAAGCACCCTATAGCAAAAACCTCTAAAAAATTTTATCTTATTTGATCTGAAAGAGATGTTTATTAAATAATGATTATAAGTCATGATGTTTACATTATATCAATTGGGATAAGTTACAGTGCCCAGCTATTTAGTCAACTAGTCTAGATGTTACTGAGAAGGTGTTTTGTAGATGTGATTATTATCTACATTTCAATTAAATTGAAGTTAAGAGATTATACACTCCAATGTGACTAAACTTTATCCAATCAACTGACGGATTTAAGAGCAAAGCTGAGGTTTTCCACAGAAGCAATTCTGCTTCAAGTCTAAAACACAGATATCGTGCCTTGGTTTCCAGCAGTCAGTCTATCCTAAAGATTTTGGACTCAAGACTAAAGCATCAACTCCTTTTGCATTTCTAGTCTGCTGGCCTGCCCTGGATTCTACACTTGCCTATGCCCACAACTATATGAGTCAGTTCTTTAAAATAAAAATGTCCTGTTGGTTCTGTTTCTCTGGAGAATCCTTCCTTTCAGTGTACAGGGATATGTAGTTGATATTTTTATTCACCATGGATATGTTCTATAAAGTCATTGTACACACTGACTAGTAATTACTAAACCATTGTTCCAAGAATGAGTTTTTTCACATACATATATAACAAAATTTAAACAAATTCTAAAGTGAATTCACTCTGGTAGATTCTGTTTTCTTTATTTTACAGAAAAGAATTTGAAGTTTAGAAATAATGATTTATCTGGGCCTGCAGCTAGCTTGGTGGTTAAGAGCACTGGACTACCACATGGCCGACTACAGTACAAATCCGAGATCTGGTTCCTTGCTTTTTCATTTTCCCTCTCTCTCTCTCTCTCTCTCTCTCTCTCTCTGTCTCTCACTCTGTCTCTCTCTGGTCAAATTCAAATAAATAAATACATAAATAAATAAAGATAGATGAAATTATATGAAAAAAATTAAAAAGAAAAAAATAATGACTTATCTGAGGCTGTCTTATCCATGGGTGCCAGAATTGCGGTTCAAATGCTGTCCAGCTGACCTTAGAGCAGGAGACTCTTGCACTACTTGGTACTGCCCACTACTGTTCCTTCTCTATGGACAGCTCTGCATAAGAGCTAGGACAAG
>NW_006159800.1:540246-584018 GCF_000334495.1 Tupaia belangeri chinensis
AATGTCAGTGTCTTGATCAACCTCAGCTGAGTTTGTACAGGTAGGCTGATTCAGTTTTTTTATTCCATCTGCGTATCTGCAAATGACTGCAAAAGTGGCACTATAGTATTGGTGTAGCTGTTTCAGATACATTTTAGCAAGTAGAAACATTAATAAATATCAGTCCATGAATCCAGAGGCTTGACAATAATTTATGGCAGTAAGCACAAACTAATGAGAAAGAAATGTGATCACAGAGATGAAAAGTATTTGTACACTATTGAAATTGTGTTGATATTAATTGGAACTACTGAGTTGTTGGAAAAGTCATAGCATGTTCTTTCTATGTTTTTCTATGCAAAAATGAGTCATGATTTTTGTGACAACCCAAGATTGATGTGAATTAAGATGTTAATCATAATCTCCAGAGAAACCACTAAGAAAATAACTACATAAGCAAACACAAAGTAAATAAGTGACAAGGTACTTAACATGATACAATAGGTAATATTATTTAATACACATAAAAAGATGGCAATGGGAAAGGAAGAATAGAGGAATAGCATAAACAGACAAAATTGTAGCAATATGACAGCTATAAACCTTGTCAGTAGTTATGTTAAATTAAAATACATTAATGACTCCAACTAAAGGATAGGGAAAGACAAAAGGAGTTGAAAGGATGTTTTAAAAATGCAACAGCAAAATTTGATCTAATTCTACACATTGCCTACAAATAACATGTTCTAGACTGGAAAATATGAACAGATTAAAATGAAGAGGAAAAGTTATTTCATGTGAATGATAACCAAAAGTAAGGCAGAGTGTCTATACCAGTAGTGAAAATATAGACTTTAAGACAAAAATTATTACTAGAGACAAATAATATTTATAGTGATCAAACTGCCAATCTTTAAATAAAACATGTAAATACTTATAAGTATTTTCTTACTAATAAGAAATCCTCAAAATACATGAAACAAGCCTAACATAATTAGAGAAATACACAATGCAACAATAGTAGTTTGAGACTTCAGTGCCCAACTTTCATTCCTAATTATTTAAAAAGTTTGTTTCTTTCATGAGCAAAGGAGAAAGACAGATAGGCAGACAACATCCTCAATGGAATCTAGATGCTGTCATCTACTCCCAGCTGACTTCAAACCTCTTCACACACATGCTTGTGCCTAGTACACTCAGGGAGGCCTCTGGACATGAACCTGGAGCCTTCTCTTGCAGGATAGCTTCTCAGAGCAGAGCATCATGTTTCAAGGTGTTCCACTATCTGTACTCCCCACTTTTCCATATTATACATTTTAAATAACAGCTGGTTTGCACAGGGGCACATGAGTCACAAACATCCCTGTTCTCCTATGAACCTGTGCTCATATACTCTGGTCTTGTTAGAGGCTGCTCTTGCATAAAGTTTGGCCTGTCTCCTGGATTCATCCCTCTCCATGCACTCATTCAACTTTGACCTAAGTGTACATGCCCAATATATGGTTCAAGAATAGAATGAATATGCATTAATTACTATTGATGATAGCAAAAAACGTGAGATTGATTGAATTAGATAACTATTAATCACAAATGTGAAGATATTATGGTACTAAAAAGAAGATTGAAAACAGCTCAGGAAGTGTTCATGAAATTCTTGTGTCACCCACAATATAGCATATGCTCATATCAGACCCCAGTTTCTTCCTCCCTAAGAGTGTCTTTTCTTTCTCTCAACAACAGGATGCATACCAATAGTAAGATAAGTACCATGTGGGCAAGCAGAGGGCAGAGCGGTTATGTCTCTGGAATCCTAGATGACCAATGGCAGTTCAAGTTCTGGACCTGGTGGCTTCAAAATCATGCTGGGCGAGTGTGCACACATGCCAAAGATCCCAGGAGGAGAATGGAGGAAAACGGATAGCATAGCAGAGTGACCATCCCCTCTGAAGGGTGATTTCTTACTTTCCCTCTCACTGTCTTGGTCTCACTCTGGCAAGTGCACATGCCCTAAAGCAAAAAACATCTTCAAAAAGAAGGTATACACAACTACCCCTCCTCTCTCGTGGAAAAACAAAAGAAAAAAGCCACAAGACTGAATTACTGGGGTCTTAGAAGTTTGTTATAATGGCCCCAAACCCCATGGTAATGTTATTTATATGCTAAATGACATACCTACCAGTGCCCTGACAGTGTGTAGTCACAAGGAAAACCACCAGAAATGTCCTTATAAAGAGAGAAAAAAAGGGAGGGAGCAGGTTTTGGAATTTTGGGAAGTCTCTGTCTTTTCCAGGAAAAGCATTAAATAATCTTCTCCTCTATTACCCTCTCCAGTTCCCTTATTGCCCAATGTACTATATCTCAAACTTCCCAACTCAACGTGAGCGAGAAATTGATCTGCAAGCTCGTCTCTCATTTCATCCCTCAGCCATTTATTAAAGCTAGTGCCGTGACACTCAGTTTTGATTACATATGATAGCTCCATGACACTCATATGACAAAAGACCCCATCTTTGTAACTAAATTAAAATGAATAACACTAGCATGTCCTGTTAACTAATATCCTTTCAAAATATAGCAGGCTGGATCCCCACTCCTACTCATCTCTGGACTTCAAGTTTGTTTCTTGGAACTTTAAGATGAAATTCACCCCTCTCTACCCTATCCAGAGACCGATTCAAGACAGCAGCATTGCCAGACACCAAGGTGCCTGTGGCTGCAGGCCCTAATGGCCAGGAACCTTTCCCACTTGCTTTTGGACTCCCAGAACTTTAGTGTTTTTAATAGAATGCAGCACACATAGCATGCTATGAGATTTCTTTCTTTGCTCCTGAAGTGAAGCTTATTACCTCAGTTGGAGGCTCACCACTCCTTAGAAATAGGAAGAACTTTGGGTCACTCAGGATCAGTGACTACAGTGCATGGTACTGGTGACCATCAGGGAGACAAACCAGAAGAGAGATCACAAATTTTCTAATCCTGCACACCGTTTAACACTCAGAGATACCTTACATAAGTTAGGAAAGAACTTATAGATCCCAAGATGACAAGGAACAATCACAGAGGCTCAAGAAATATGAGCCACCAACAAAATACCTCTCACTCCAAAGGAAATTGTCAAGCCAGCATCACCCACAGTCAATACAATGGACGTCGTGGACATGTCAGATGAGCAATTTGGAATGTTTGTAGTGACAAAACTAACTGAGATGGGAGAGAAAAGACACAATGAGCTCCAGGAGATGAGGAAGTCCTTTCATGATTTGAAAGAAGAAATAGACACCTTAAATAAGAACCAGATGGAACTTCTAGGGTTGAAGAATGTGATATAGGAAATCAAAACCTCCCTTGAAAGTATTAAAAGTAGAAGAGATCAGGTGGAAGATTGAATCTCGAATGTAGAAGACAAAACATCTGACCTTGAAAAAAGTATCAAGAAGATTGAGAAAACAACCAAGAAAAATGAGGATAATATTTGAGGAATACTGGATACCATCAAGTGCTCCAACATCCAGATAATTGGCATACCAGAAGAGGAAGAAAATAATAAGGGCAAAGATAATTTGTTCCATGAAATCCTGAAAGAAAATTTTCCAAACCTAGAGAGGTATTCAAATATCCAGACCTAAGTAATACATAGGACCCCAAATAGAATCAACTCAAGGAGATACTCTCCAAGGAACATCACAGCCAGATTGGCAAAAACAACAGACAAAGACAAGATACAAAAGTCAGCAAGAGGAAGCATCAAGTTACTTACAAAGGTGACCCCATCAGGCTAACATTGGACTTCTCGGTGGAAATAATGCAGCCAAGGAAAGAATGGGGAAATATAGTCAAAGTGTTGAATGGAAAACAATTTCAACCAAGAATACTACTACAGCCGGCAAGATTATCTTTCATATGGAAAGAAAAGATAAAAACATTCTTGGATAAACAAAATCTAAAGGAATTTACCAATTCCAGACCAGCTCTTTAAGAGGTTCTGAAAGGAGTACTATACCAGGAAAACTAAAAAGTCAGACAGACAGTTATGTGAAAACAAAAAACAAACAAGAAAATGTCTCACTTAATGATAGGAACAGGTTCAAAAATATTGATAATAACATGGGATGTCAATAGATTATATTCTCCAATTAAGAAACACAGACTGGCCAAGTGGATAAAAACAAACAAACAAACAAAAAACAAACAAAACAGAAAACCTCTATCTGTTACCTGTAAGAAATGCACCTGATGCATAGACATACATAGACTAAAAGTTAAGGGCTGGAAAAAGATATTTCATTCAAATGGAAATAAAAAATGGGCTAGAGTTGCGATATTGATTTCAGATAAAATAGATTTCAAGACAAAGACTGTAAGAAGAGACAGAGAAGGGCATTATATAATAGTAAATGGGGTAATCCAGCAAAAAGACATAACACTTATAAATATCTATGTACCCAACTCAGGAGCACCTATATATGTGAAGGAAAGACTGCTGGAGCTAAAATGACAAATAATTGTTGGGGATCTCAATAGACAGATCTTCTAGGCAAAAAATAGAGAGGTACAGGAACTAAGTGATACTATAAATGAAATGGGCTTGATAGATATCTATAAAACTTTCCACCCTATGTCCACAACATATACATTTTTCTCGCCCTGGCATGGAAACTCTCAAAGATTGATCATATGTTAGGACACGAATCAAGCCTTTACAGATTCAAAGGCATAGAAACTATATCCAGCATATTCTCTGACCATGACGGGATTAAACTCAAGATTAATTTCAAGAAACACCCCCCAAAATACACAAACACATGGAAACTAAACAACATACTTCTGAATGACTTCTTCACTGAAGAAATTAAGTCTGAAATAAACTTATGGAAACAAATGACAATGTGTACGTAAGTTTCCATAATCTATGGGACATGGCAAAAGCAGTCATAAGAGGGAAATTCATAGCAGTTAGTGTGCATAAGAAAAAGATAGAAAAGTGGCAAATATACAACCTAACATCATGCCTCAGGGAATTGGAGAAACAACAACAACAACAACAAAAATGCCAGGTGAAAAGAAATAATAAAGGTTCAAGCAGAATCAAATGAAATAGAAAATAAATGAACCATACAGAAAATAAATAAAAGCGAAAGCTGATTCTTTGAAAAGATTAACAAGATATATACACCATTGACTAGACTGATAAGAAGAAGGAAGGAAACCAGATAAATTAAATATATGATGAAACAGGTAACATTACAGCAGACGTAATAAAAATACAAAATATCATTAGAGGATACTATGATATATGATATATACCAACAAACAAGAGAACTTGGAGGAGATGGAAAAGTTCCTGGATACATATAATCTACCAAGATTGAATCAGGAGGACATTGAAAACCTGAATAGACCCATAACAAGCCTGGAGATTGAATCAGTAATAAATAAACTCCTGACAAAGAAAAGCTCAGGTCTGGATGTCTTCATTTCTGAATTCTTCAGAACTTTTAAGGAAGAGTTAACCTCTATCCTATTCAAATTATTTCTAAATATTCAAAAGGAAGGAAACCTTCCAAATTAATTTTATGAAGCCTCCATCATCTTCATTCCCAAAAAAGATAAGCACATGCCAAAAAAGAAAAACTACAGACCAATATTTTTGATGAATATAGATGCAAAGATTCTCCTCAAGATACTAACGAATTTTATCCAACAACATATAACAAAGATAATTCATCATGACCAGGTAGGCTTTTTCCCAGGGATGCAAGGGTAGTACAGAAGACCATAAATGTAATACACCATATTAAAAGAAAGATTAAAAAAAAAACATCTGGTCATTTCAATTGATGCAGAGAAAGCATTTGATAAAATACAACATCCTTTCATGATTAAGAAGGGTCATTTCTCAACACAATAAAAGTCATCTATGAAAAACCTACAGCTAACATTATACTGAATGTGGAAAACTGAAAGCTTTTCCACTAAAAACTAGTACTAGACAAGGCTGCCTGCTTTCTCCATTGCTTTTTAATATAGTGCTGAAAGTCTTAGCTAATGCAATCAGAAGAGAGAGCAATATAAAAGGCATTCAAATAGGTAAAGAAGAGCTGAAAATATCTTTATTCACAGATCACATGATGATATACCAAAAATACCCAAAGGTTTCCGGGAAAAAAAACTTCTCAAAGTAATAAGTGAATACAGCAAAATGGCAGGATACAAAATCAACATCCAAAAATCTACAGCATTTCTATATATGAACAAGTTGAATGAAGTAGAGCTGCAGAAAGGAATCCCTTTCACTATCGCCACAAAATGTATAAGATATCTAAGGATGAACCTAACTAAGGAAGTCAAAACCTTTACAAAGGAAACTTTGAAAATCTTAAAAAAGATATTGATAACTACATAAAAGAATGGAAGGACATTCCATATTATTGGATTGGGAAGAATTAACATAATCAAAATGGCAATTCTACCCAAATTAATCTACATATTTAATGCAATGCTAATCAAATACCAGACACATTCTTCACAGAACTGAGAAGACCATCAAAGAATTTGTCTGGAATTATAAAAGGCCTTGTATTACCAAAGCAATCCTGCACAAGAAGAGTGGAGCAGGAGGCATATCACTCCCTGATTCAAAGACATACTATAAAGTTGTGGTCATCAAAACAGTATAGTATTGGCACAAAAAAGAGACATGTGGACCAATGGAATAGAAACCAGAGATATTCTTCACAGAACTGAGAAGACCATCAAAGAATTTGTCTGGAATTATAAAAGGCCTTGTATTACCAAAGCAATCCTGCACAAGAAGAGTGGAGCAGGAGGCATATCACTCCCTGATTCAAAGACATACTATAAAGTTGTGGTCATCAAAACAGTATAGTATTGGCACAAAAAAGAGACATGTGGACCAATGGAATAGAATAGGGACCTCAGAAATAAATATCAAAGCTTAAAGCCAACTGATTTTTGACACAGAATACCAGTCAATTCATTGGGAAAAGGAAAACCTCTTCAGTAAATAGTGCTGGAAGAACTGGGTAGCCATCTGCAGAAAGATGAAACAACCACCATCTTTCATCATTAAGTCAACTCAACACAGATCAAAGATCTGAACCTAAGATCTCAAACTATAAAACTACTGGTGGAAAATACTGGGGAAACTCTGGGAGACATTGGAATAGGCAATGACTTCTTTTTTTTTTTTTTTTTTGGGAGGGGTTTTTTATAGGGGGGCGTGTGTGCTCACCAGACAGACAGAGAGAGACAGGGAGACAGAAAGTGAGAAATCACCCCCTGGGGGGATGGCCATGCCACAATCCCGTCTCTTCCATTCTCCTCTTGGGATCTTGGGCACACACGCCCGGCGTGAGTTTTTCAAGCCACCAGGTCCGGGACGCGAACCGTGGTCAACTACGTGAGAGTCCAGCGACATAGCCATTACACTAACTGCTGGTCCTGGCAAAGAATTCTTAAATAAAACTTCTGAGGCACAAGCACTAATCCCTAATAGATAAGTGAGATTATATCAGACTAAGAAGTTTCTGCACAGCAAAGGACACAGTATTTATCAACAACCCTCAGAAAGGGAGAATATTTTTTGTTAAATATGTTTCAGACAAGGGACTGATAACCAGAATACACAGGAAACTTAAGTACCTTATGTGAAAAAAAAAAATTAACCCCATTAGAAGATGGGAAAATGAGCTGAACAAAAACATCTCTAAGGAAGACATACAGACGGCCAAAAAGCATAGGGGAAATGCTCAACATTCCTCATCATAAGGGAGATACAGATTAAAACCACACAAAAAAATCACCTAACCCCTGTCGGAATGGCAAAGATTAAACATATACAAAAAGTGATAAGTGTTGGTGGGGATGTGGTGAACAGGGAAATTTCCTACACTCTTGATGGGAATGTAAACTGGTTCAGCCACTGTGGAGAAGAATATGGAGGTTCCTTAAAGATGTACAAGTCATTTGATCCAGCAGTCCTACTTCTGGGTATCTACCAAAAGGACAGGAAGATGCTCAGTCAGAAAAACACTTGTACATCAATGTTTATTGCAGCATTATTCACGATCACTAAGACATGGAACCAACCCAAATGTCCACAAACTGATGAATGGGTCGAAACAGTGTAGCACCTATAGTCTATAGAATACTACTCAGCCTTAATTAACAACAAGATCCTGGCATTTGATAGAAAGTGGTTGGATATGGAGGATCTATTGCTTAATGAAGCAAGCCAGGATATGAAAGAAATATATGTATCCACCTAATATATACCGACTATCTGCACTATATGGTAGAGATCAAACTATTGGAGGGCATAAAAGCAGTGAAAATAGTTAGTGATGGTGAAGACAATGTGAAATGGGGCAGGAGAGAGAAGAGTATGGAGTAGGAAAGCAAGACAAAAAATAGAGAGGCATGACATTAGTCAGACAAAGAAAGAGTTTATTACCTGTTGACATGCATAATATTCTCAACTGTACTGGTCTGAGAAATATTTCATACTAAATAAAGTCTTTTTTATAAGCAAAATGATTAATAGTGTTTGAATGTTTAAAAAATATTTGGAATAATAACAACAATCTGGAAAAAATAATGAAAAGCTATTTGATGATTATAATGAGGATTTTAATGTTTTTGTATTGAATGATACATGTACAGTATTCCTTCTGGAAACAGAAAAGTAATACACTATAAAGTTATTGTGATTCAATGTAATATAAACAAGATTATTATGATAAATTAAAAAGTAATTTAAAAATATATAGCAGGCTGATTAATAGAGTTTTAAAAAAGAAAACTTAAAAAAAATTTCCAGTAATTTGTTTGCATTAGTATTAACTTTTACATCGCAATTTACTTCATCCAAGAATTGATATTTTGTTTCAATTGGTTCACATCATTTTTCAATTACTGTGAAGTCAGAAATTAATAATTGGAGAAGTAGAGACAAGTCATATGCCCTTTCTTTATAGGGAGGATTTAAAATTTTAGACTTAGAAGTAATAAGAGTTGCAATGTCAGATCAAAATACAAGAATTACCATCCAAACCCACATTCCAAGATAGATAATTTCTTTATTGGATTCCCAGGAAGAGAGTAATAAATCATTTAAACTAAGGCCCGTAGTTCATATTAACTCTTCGTCTTATGTATTTCCTTAATAAACACATACTACAAGGCATTTAGAAATATGCCCAACATTTTAATGGTTAAAAAAATGAGTTCTCATATTTGCAAGATGTAGGGAAAAAAAAAGTTCTCCTACATAGGAAAAGTCTGGAGGAAGACAATGAGCATTTTCCAAGGTGTTAAACACTGGATCCAGAAAGGAAACATTTTTATATTTTACTCTTCCAATTCTGAGTTCTGTTTATGTAAGTAAATGAGGGCTGTCACCAGAAACCAGCTAATGCACAAGTAAGACTAATGAGAGGGTATTTATTTATTACATAACTTCAAACTAAGAGGAAAGAAATGGATGTAGAAAGAAACAAAACACAGAATCAAGAGTTCTGTCTCATTTAGAAGACTGTGGTGCATAGAACACAATGCCAGTATAGATTTAGAAAAAGTTTGTAAACATTTCACAGATATGCCTGAATAACTATTCTGTGGTAATATGGACATAGGTCTAGTCTAATCTTTGATATTGCATGAGAAATGTACGCATATGCCTTTGCTCAGCCTCTGACTTAGTGGACCTGGAGGTCAGAACCCCAGTGTGGGGAACCATGGTGTTGACATGGGACAGGGGGTGGAAAAGGTCTATGGCACATCCATGTCCATGTTTCTTATTAGTGTTAACATTTTCACTATGACTATTGGGTACAATTAGGATGACTGTACAGATCATCTATACTGGAAATTTTATAGTACATCCCAGTTTTGTACTCTAAAATAATGAAGACTCTCAGGAAATACTCCTGGAAAGAAACCCATTGGCTTTTGTTGTTAACCTCTCCCAAATATCTCAAAATAAAGACCTCTTTTTTTTCATATGGCATATATTAATATCACAGAACATATCTTTAGAAATGCTCCAACTGTAACTTAAAATCTAATAGAGGTGGACGGCATTGGCCACGCAAGGCTAGGCTGTGTGCTTCTTATTATTTATTCTGAATATACAGCAGTGTTTACCAAGATTATGAAAACAAACAAGCAAACAGTATATTCAGAATAAATAATGAGAATAGCTGTCAAGAGAAGCTTTGAAAATAATAGTAAAATACAGTTAAAATAATATTTGAAATTAAATAAGTAGACTAAAATGAGCATAGAAAAGAAAGGAGAAAATGCAAGACTGGACAAAATTTTGAGGAAAGATGGAAACTGGAAGATTTGGGGAATGGAGGAGAGGTGGAAAATGGCTGAGAACCAAAGCTAAGATCCTTGGATAGAATTGTATGAGTCAACTCAAGGTGGGCTTGGTCAAGTTAGGAAAGTCAAGAAGCCTGGGCTGATACTGTTTCTCATCTAACAACATTATAGTTCATAGAGTTTCATCATTTTCCTTATTTTAAAAAACTGGATCCTAGGTACACCAAGTAACTCATATCATTGTCCGTTCATTCTATCTTACCCTCTGTACCCCACCTTTTGCTCAACTTTGCACTGAGACATTCTTCAATGCTCCTAGAGGTGACTCCTTTCAGTCTCTGACTGAAAGCTTTACTAACTGTGACTGACAGCTGCCTAAATGGCATTGAGTATTTTATGAAGGGGATAGAAGCAAAACGAAATCTATTTACTAAATAAAAGTCAAGTTTTATTATGCCATGAAAAACAGAAGATGTTATCACATTTGGCACCTCTTTATTCCCAAGGTAGAAAAATTAGTTTGTTATACACAAAGGGGAAAGGCAGCTCAGATGAGAGGGAAATTGTAAGTTCATCACTCTGGTGTGTGGGTCTACCATGCACAGATTCCTAACAGGGCTTCTCACACCTGGGTATACCCAAATTGTCTGGGCTCTGTAGCAGTGTAGGATCATTTTCAGAGGATCAGGAATGAGCACACTCCTGGGAGGCGGCAGTGCTACTGGCTCCCTTGCCTCATGAAAAGGAAAGAGGGTTTAAGCCAGCCTTAATCCTTACACTGGGAGAGGTACAGCAGAGAAAACAATTCACAGCCTCCTTTAGGCTCCCTCTGCAAGATACTCCTCACATCTGGTTTTACTCTACACCTGAGACTACCTGGCTTCTTACCTAATCTACCATGATGTTCAGTCATTTTCAGATTCATCAGCACATTGGCACTCAGATGGCCAACAACAAACAATAACAGGTTCTTGAACATGTACTCTGTGCAAAATACTATACGAAATGCTTTACATATTCATTCCTTCTTCCCTCCCTCCCCTGCTTTTATTTTTCTTCAGGGCACTCAATATTTCATCTTGTGTTTCTGTACCTGGAAAAGAAAACTTCAGGAGAACAGACCTTTGTTTGCTGCGATATCCCAAGGACCTAGAACACATTCATGAACATAGGAATCAATAAATAGTTCCCAAATAAAATGGAATAGATTTTAATCAGTATTAAATATATATATATATATGTATGTATACATACATATATATATATATTATTGTGTTAAATATGAGAAAAAATATATATGTATATATATATATATACATACATATATATATATATTATTGTTTACATATGAGAAAACAAGGGTTTAGCTACTGCTGCACCATCCATTTGAAATAATCCCATATACCTTACCACTATGCTGTACTTCATTTAAACATATTCCTTATCAAGACACTTGGTTTAGAAGCCAGATGGTGGTGCAGTGATAAGGCCTGATGTTCTGCAAAGCTTACTGATGTGGGAAGCATGGGTAGGTTTTGAGTCATTTCTTGAAAACTTCCTTGGTATATTGGGCACATGCATACCTATGATGTGGGATGTGCAAAGCTCAGGGTACGTTAGAGCAGCCCAAATATTCATCAGTCAAAGAATGAACAACAGAAAATAGACCATATTAACACAATGGAATAGTGTTCAGTATAGTAGGAATGGAGAACCGACACATA
Source organism: Tupaia belangeri chinensis (assembly GCF_000334495.1). Taxonomy (NCBI): domain Eukaryota; kingdom Metazoa; phylum Chordata; class Mammalia; order Scandentia; family Tupaiidae; genus Tupaia; species Tupaia belangeri. The sequence continues at coordinate 552,294 of NW_006159800.1, forward strand.
CTGCAGTGTGGATGAACTTTGAAAATATTATGCTAAGAAAGAAAAAAAAAACATGATAAAAGACCAAAGAGTATGCCATTCTATTTATGTGAAATGTTTAGAACAAGTGAATCTGTTGAAACAGGAGACAGACGAGGTATGCTTAGGGCAGTGTAGAAGGAGATAGGGAAATGGTAGTGACAGCTAAAGGGAATACAATTTCTTCTTGAGGTGATGAAAATATTCTCAAATAGACTGTGGCGATGATGGTTGCAGATATCTGTGAATATACTAAAAATATATATACTTTAAATAGAGATTGTGTATGGTATGTGAACTGTATGTTAATAAAACATAGGGAAGAAGGGGACGAGGGACTCAGGAGAAAACTGCTTACCAGATACAAGAATGACTGTAAAAAAGTCAAATAGATAATGGAATAGTATAACACAATAGAGTTTTTAAAAAAGGGGGTGTTGCCAATCATTTGTGTGTGTGTGTGTGTGTGTGTGTGTGTGTGTATCATAAACAGAATAAAAAGCAAATAGTAGAACAAAATTTGAAGGTGAAAGATGAAAGAATATGATAATGAAGTTGATGAATCTGGTAATATCATCAGTTTGATTTTTGCACACTACATGCATGTTTTGAAAAACCATATTGTATCCCACAAAGGTGTACAATAATTAAATATACATAATATTTTTTGTTTGTTTGTTTTTGTTTAGGGTGCTTGTGTTCACCAAAAAGATAGAGAGCCAGGGAGATGGAAAGTGAAGAACCAGTCCCCAGATGGGGATTGCCACACCTCAATGTAAGGAACACAAAAATGGAAAGTGATCTGTTGATGATAACACTCTTGATAATATCTTTAACTGAAATAATGTACAGTGTATTCATGCTGGGAAAATTCATTTTATATGCTATAATGATGTACAGTGATCAAATGTATAAAAAATTAAATATTTAAAAAATAAAGAATATGGGGCAAAAATAAAGTTTCTAAATGCATGTATTTTTTTAAACATGATGCTTGTGATGAAATTCTGGTTTTATTTCTTTACTTATTGTTTCATGTGTTTATTCAAAAGATATTAAGAGCCACTATCTTCCATGCACCTCCTCAACACTGGAAAAAATAGAGTCAACCGAAAGGCAGAGCCTTCTCCCACGCCTGCACTGTTGCTCCCTTTCTGCTTCTGCCACTAGAGACTGAGTCAGTCTATTCAAAGGCTGAGTCAAGCATCAGCCTGTGCAGAGGTGTCGTAAACCAAGACCATGGTCTATACCCTCATAGCAGCTCAGGAACGGAAGGCAAATACAAGGCAAGGAGATGACAGATGCAAGGAATGGAATCAAGTGACCAAGACTTCCACAAACCTTTCTAAAGAGGCCATGCCTAGAAGCTAGTTCTGGATGGTTAGGTGCTGACCATTTGTTGAGGACCAGAGAGACAGTGGCGTTATAGCATGGGTCTGCCAGGTAGTGGGAGACTGACGAATTTAGAAGTCAGACTCTCCTGTATTTAAAGAAACACAATTACTAGAGGGTTAGTGGAGAAGCTTCATTTTCTTTAATCTGTTTCATCTGTATCCCATCCTCTTGCTTCCAAGACACTCCAGTAGCAGAAACTGATTCCCGCTTTAGATTCAGGAGAATATTTCTCAAATGATGAGGAAAGGCAGAAATTGGATAGACTGAGGAAGAGAAGAACCAGGAGCATAAGAATTCCTCAGTGTATTACTAAGTATCCAGTGTTAAGAAATCCTGCTGAGACGGAGGATTTAGGAGACTGAGTGAGCCATAAAAAGCTTAGCCATCTGTTTAAGAATAATACCTGGGATTTATAGAGCATACTGACTTCCAAAGCACCTTCCCATCTATTTTTCCCTGCTCTCTGCCTGACTGTGGATGAGGAGTGTGGGGCCTGAGAAGGGAAGAGTCTACATGACCTCTTTATTTTTATTTATTTATTTTATTTTTGTATGTGCTAGAAGGTGAGTGCTTTTTCTAGAAAGAGAGAGAAAGGAAGAGAAAAAATGAGAAAGTACCCCTTCACCACCCATTTGAGAAATGTTCATACCACAGTATCATCTTCATGTTCCCTGCTTTTGTGATTTGGGGCATGCATGTACATGTGCGTGGTGTGCTTTTTAAGCTGCTGGGTCTGGGACTTGAACTGTAAAGTTGGCCATGTAGAATCCAGATGCCTTAACCACCAGCCACTAATGGGTTTCCATGGTCTCTTGATCGCAGCTCTGGACATCCCTCTGCAATCCCCTCTCCACTCTCTGCATCCCAAGAGGACCCCCATTACGTTTGCAATGAAGGAAGCTATTTTTTGAACTGTTGCAGTAGACTTGACAGTGAGCTGGAGGCTTCAGAGGCATGCCACTTCAGAGTAACCTCCTGAAATGTGAATCTTACCCTTTGCTCCCAAGAAAGAAACAGAGGGTCAGGAGGGTTAGGTAATATGCCCAAGACAAAACACAACCAATGGACTGAGTATTGTACCCAGCCAGGTCTGTGCACTTTACACTATAGCATGCTGATTCTAAAGACATAGACCTGAGTTTCTCCTGAAAACCATGGAATTGTGAAACTGCCAAGAGATACATGAGTATTGTAATAATTTGGAGTAGGCGGTAACTCTTTCCCAAACTATGTACACCTTCCCAACATCAGGAAGTTTTTACGAGAACTATTATATACTGAGTATATGTATATAATATATACATACTGCATGTGTATGTAACACAAAATTAGCAGGTGTGTAATTTAGATACTTACATGATATGCATATAACAATGTAGGTACAAATATACAGGTACACATGGAGTCGTTAACAAGTTTGTAAGTAAAAGAAGTTGCTTTACAAGTTTTAGTGCAAAAAAAATTGATCATCATGCATAAAATCTAATCATGATATATATTTTCCATGAGTTTCGAAAACCATTTATATAGCATCAACCTAAGAGAACTATTGAAGCAAAGCACACAAACCAGACTTGATTTAAGACAGAATTGAAGGTAATACCCGGGTGCCACAATATTCAAGTGTTTTCAGTCATGCATATTGGAATCTGCCAGATTTTGGGATACCTGTAAAGATAAAAACCATAGACATAGACAGAGAAAGATTATATAATTGTTTGTAGAAGTTATTGACTAAATTCTATGATAAGGGAAACCCAGGAACAAATTACTTAATTTTTTTCCTTTATAAGTTTTTGCCATAGAGTGTGTGCACTCTCCAGAGAGAGACAGAAAGAGAGAAAGTGAGAAATCACTCTATCTCCCACCCTGAAGAGGATGGTCACATTGCAATCCTTTCTCCTCCATTGTCTTCTCCAGATTTTGGGCACACACACCTGGCATGATTTTCAAACCCCGGGTCTGGGACTTGAACTGCGGTTGATCATGTGGGAGTCCAGCACCTCAACCTGCTGGCCTAAGATTACTTAATCTTAAACAAAATGTGGATAAAGTGAATCTGAAACATTGAGTCTGACACATTGTTGTAACTGCTAAGAAATTAAGATTTGAAGGTTATAGCACTTTTACAATGTTTGGGGCTTCATTGTTCATTTTCCTGAGTCAAAAACTTTGCATGCCTGGTACTTCTTGGCCTGACTAGCCTTCTTTTTTCAATAGGTATACACACACACACACACACACACACACACACACATACACACATACACACATTCACTCACCCAGTCTCATTGCAAACGCACATGCACTGACCGAACTTCCTGCTGATGAGTTGAAGTCAGCAGAAAAAGGGTCCAGTTCAGTTTAGATGGTCAGAGCAGCAGCTGCTAATAGACAATGTTCACCTTTGAAAGGCGTTAACTGGTGCCCTCTTTGTGTCCTGCAGGGTCGAAGTAGTGTGTATTGGGGCCAAGAGGAAATGAGATGGTTAGGAAAGATGGAATAACTTCAAATTCCAAATATCTCCAGTAATACAGACAGTAATCCTTAAGGTTGATTTGTTAGGAAATTTGCATGTTGGAATGCATTAAATTAGGAAGGTGACTACAGAAATGAAGCCATGGAACTTAATATTACATGTGAATTGCTCTGAGAGTTAAATCAGCACTTTTCTTGCCTTCAGCATATATTTAAAAAGAGCTTATGCCCTTTTGGAGCAACCCAGTAAATTCAAGCAATAAAGAAAAGGTACCCTTCTAGAAGGACATAATATATAAAGACAAAAACATCAACTGTAAATCAATGAATATTGAATTAAATAAATAGGTTCATTGCCCTCTGGTAAACCTAGCTCAGAGGCTGAGCAGAGCACAGCCTTGGTAGTTTAGAAACTCACTGGCTTTGAATTTCTAAGCAGAAATCTAGAGGGAAAGCCCCTCCAAGACTTAAAGTACTGGTGTTATCTGACAGTTTTCAGATCGTACCCGGATGCTGCACAACTCCAAAGCAAGCTTGGCAAAGGTTCTGAGCTGAGGGACTGCACTGAGTCCTTATCTTTGAACATTGCCCCAGCATCCAGTTTTAGATGGAGGTTTAATGTTTCCATAGCAGAAGCTGGGCTCAGTCCCTCTGGTTTCTAATAGTCTGTATACCCTACCCAGCCTGTGACCAGAGATTAAAAACTGGAAAAAAAAAGCAGGCTGGTTTCTCTGCTTCCTGTAATCTGTACCTGACTGAAAGCAATGAAGATAACTCACTGCTTTTGGACCAGTCCTGCTCTGCCCTTGAAAGGGAACATTTGAGACATTTGACCTGACCTTAGAGTGATCACCTCTCATTACAGTTTGACTTTTTGGAATTAAGGCCTGCTGACTTTAAACCCACTATTAGGGCTCCCAAAGAAAAATCGTTTGAATAACATCCAAGACTCATAGGTCCCTTCTCTCTTTCTCTCTAGACCTGTACTCCTTGACCTCTGTGTGTGTGTGTGTTCATGTGCATGTATGTTTGTGTGTGTGTGTGTGTGTGGCCTCTAGATGTATGCAAACCCCCAGGTTCTGTAAAAACTTCAGAACTTTCACATTGTGGTTGTATCGTTGATGCCATACCCAAAGTACAACCTCTGATGGTGAGGCCACCACTATAGACAAAGGTACAAACAGGTGGATGCCCTGCTGGTCTCATCTTCTAAATCTCTGATAGCTATTGGAAACGGTAGCATTTGGCTAAGGGGATAATAAAACTTAGGAGTTCATTCAAAATAGGCAAGGAGAGGTTTGCTGGAAGCCATCCATGTTTGTCATAAATGTAAACATAGCATTAATAGCATCATAAAGAGGGAACAGGCAGCTGCCCTAAGAAGACCAGGCAGGAGGACTTCTGTGTTGTTTTCCTGTTTGTCCCTAGTGAGATGCCATGTTAGCTCCTTTGTGGTCCAGATTTTGCGTGCAGATTTGATCTATATTCATTTTAATTTGATCCTTACAAAAAGAACTGACAAGATAGGTGCAACACCACACTTTGGCTAGAATACTCAAAGTAAATGTGGGGACATTCAGCCTCCTTATTCATAACCTTAACAGCAGTCACCCAGCTCATAATCGAGGAAGCTGAGTATATGAAACTGGGTTCTGCAAATCTCATGTTAATCTTCCCATTATTAAGTCTGTGATATGGCATTAATTAGTGGTTTGCTCTTCAGCAAGTCCACTCTTATTCCTCAGTTGCAGATTCTTTCTTTCTTTCTTTTTTTTTTTTTTTTTTGGAGAGATTTTTTTCGCTATAGGGCGCGGGCGCTCACCAAACAGAGAGAGACATAGAGACAGAAAACGAGAAATCACCCCCCAGGGGGGATGGTCATGCCGCAATCCCTTCTCCTCCATTCTCCTCTCGGGATCTTGGCCACATACGCACACACGCCCGGTGTGAGTTTTAAGCCACTGGGTCCAGGAGGCGAACCGTGGTCGACTACGTGGGAGTCCAGTGACATAGCCATTACACTAACTGCTGGTTCCTCTCAGTTGCAGATTCTTTAGCTAAAATGTAAGGATAGAATTTTCTGGCTCAAAGCTTTCTATTATAACACTGTCATTTGATTTGGGAAAAAGACACAGGGGAAGGTTTTGGGGTTTATATCCAGACTAGGATTAAGGTCCATTCTCCCTTCTCCCAGCTGTGAGAAGTTAAGATGCTCTCTACATCTCTGCCTTGTGAAAAGGAAGTATAATGACCTGGTTGTCATGCTAGATTGGTGGTGCCCTTAGCCACACCATCTAAATGCCAGCCACTAGTCCAAACAAATCTAGATATAAATCTGAACATCAAGTAAGGCTTTTGGCATATTACGACTTGCTATGATTTGCTTGTGTGTTGGAAATTTAATCTCTAAAACAGTGTTGAGTGGTAGGACCTTAGGTCATGAGGTATCTGCCCACGTAAATGGCTTAGTGATATTATTGCAAGAATGGCTTCATTATCAGGAGAATGAAGTCCTTCTAAACGATGAATTTGAAGCCCCTCCCACTCTCTCTTGCCCTTGAGAGGCCTTCCACCATGGGATAATTGAGCAAGAAAGTACTCCACTAGATACAACCTGTTGATACTGGATTTACTAATCTCCAAGACATGAGCTACATACATTTTCTGTTCATTATAAATTACACCAGTCTGTGGTATTTTGCTACAGTAGCACAAAATTAACTAAGAACCAGCTAATTCCTGTATTATTTCAATATAAACTGTTACGTTTCAGCTTCACAAGATTTTCTAAGGTAGGATTAGCAGTCAGCATAATGGCTATGTTGCTGGACTCCCACGTAGTCAACCACGGTTTGTGTTTTGGACCCGGTGGCTTAAAACTCATGCTAGGTGCATGTGCGTGCGTGCCCAAGATCCCGAGAGGAGAATGGAGGAGAAGTGATTGCGGCGTGACCATCCCCCCTGGGGGGTGATTTCTCGCTTTCTGTCTCTCTGTCTCTGTCTGTCTGGCGAGCGCACATGCCCTATAGCAAAAACCTCTCAAAAAAAAAAAATGTTCTAAGGGATCAGGACATTTTGACTGGCAGATGTTTCAGACGGGGGGTTTGCTTTTTGTCAGTGGTGTTGCTGGCCACTGACAGATCCTGAAGGCTATAGAAGGTATTTAACTATGTATCCACACTAGGTTCTGAACTGAGTACTTCAACAATTCAAACAGCAAGTTAGTACTATTTCCTTTTACAGAATGAGAAAGCGGAGACTCAGTGGCTCAGATCCTTGCTTAAGTGACCTGGCTCATAAATAGTGAAACCCGGTTTCCAGAGGTGACTCCACAGCTCAGAATTGCTAGAGCATCAGTCTTTATCTAGTCCTTACCTTAGGCCAGCTTGTCAGTCAAGGAAATTAACTTGTCAGTCTCTAGTATTTCCAAATTTTCGAAGGCTTTCTCATTGTCTTTGTTTTGCAGAAAACTCACCTTTTATGAAAATCGCATTGTATAATGAATTCCACCCAGCCATCCTTTTTACAGACTTTTTTACACAAATGTACTGCAAAGGTATTTCAGATTATGCCATATATATCATCATGGTGGATTGGTAGTTTTTTTTCCTAGACACTTTGTCTTTTCTTATACCTTTCTTATTGTTATTAAATCAAGCAAATGTTTACATATTTTGATGAAAATAACACAAAAAAGATAAAATACCTTGCTTATGCTAAGAGCCTGCCTAAAGGAATCATTAAAGATCTAGACATGTAGATATGTGTACACTACAGACAAACACTAGGAGAAGATAAAGTTTAGAATATACATATATAGAAATTATTCAGATTATCCTTTCTTGTTGAAAGAATATTGTTGAAGTCATATAAGGTTAAATATTATTTGTTTAATTTTATATCTGAAATAAGGATTTCCTTGGTTTTGTGGAAAGTTTCTGCCCAGTATATGATTTTGGAATTTTGTATCCTGCATTCTCCAAGAAGCACATAGTAGCAAAACAAAACAAGGTCTGTACATTGAACTAGCCATTGTGAAAAAAGTAGGATCAATTAAGCGTGCTCTTAGAACCTTTTAACTCAATTTCCTTGATTCTTGTTTTCACAGCAGAGTAGAGATATCAAGAATTATTTTTTCTATCGGATTATAATAAAGACTTTAAAGATGAGATAGATGTGGTAAGAATGATTTAGAAGAAGAATACCACTGCAGTCACAGTGAAGTAAAAAGTAATAAGGCAATATTACAATTGGAAATTAAAAAGAAAAGAAGGAGGACAAAAGAACAAGAATTTAAAAAGGTGAAGAGGATGAGGAAGAAAGTGTTGGAAAAAGATATTGTCAAAAGAGAACAAAAGGGGCCAGGTGAGGCCCAGACATGTAGGGTTTCCAGGGGCATGGTCAAGGTTTATATTTTACTCAAAATGTAGAAGGATGCCAGAGATCATATCACTCATATTTTCAGTGGAAAATGCATAGAGCCCCTAAAAGTGTTCCAAGGAATACAATGAATGGTTTATAAGTATGGAAAGTGTGAGCCAAAAGGAACAAGGGATGCTGGGGATCCCAGTAATTATTAGGAGTTGTCGCCATCTTTGGCCTGAAAGTATACATGGAGTGATCAATGTTACCATAGTAAATCAGATCAACAGACGTGTAAAAACAACTGCCCAGCAGAGCTGTCTACTCAAAGAAATATAGCCAGTGCTAGAACACATAAACAAAAGAGACCAAGGGAACATGTCCCTCAACCTCTCTCCTCATCTCCATTTTGGCTGGTTAGTGCAGACTGTCAGGTCAGCTTTGTTAGGTGCAGTGCTAGACAGGGAAAAACAGATTATTAATGGGATGGGGGTAGCCAACAGACATTAATCACACAGAGATTCTACATGAAGCTCATAAAAGATATCTTGGGCTTAAAGAAGTACTTGACCTAAAATGAGCAGTAGTTTTCTGGAAAATAGAACAGCTGTGAATTGTGGTTTTGTTTAGTACACATTCAACTGAAGAACTATCAGAGCAACTATGTGAGGCTGGTAGAGAAAATTCTGGCCTTGACACATTTCCTTTTTTTATAATTTTACTATAGGTTGCGTATGCTCACTGGAGAAAGTTGGGGAGAGAAGGAGACAGAGAAAAAAAAAGTGATACAGCATTCCCCCCAGGGGAATGGCCACATCACAATTTCTTCTCCTCAATTCTTTCTTCTCTGAGGATTTTAGGCATGGATGCATACACACCTGGTATGTTTGTGAAGCCCCTGAGTCTAGATTTTAATTGTGCCATCAGCCACTTGGGATCCAGATGCCTAACCACTGTGCTATCAACTGGCCTCCTTGAGACACTTTTCAACAGCTTAAGTGTTATCTTTGGGTGGAAAGTGACCAGGAACAGAGGAAGAGAACACTCAAGGAACTCGGTGCACCAAATCTCCTAATGTAAGCTGATTGCATAGCAGTCATTTGAACTTCACTAAATACAATTATGTGGCAAGATTTTTTAAAAGCACAGGTTCCATGAGTTCCTCTCTGATATACTGAGTCTTTTTGTTATCTCTGCAGAAAATTCTAATGAAGACCCATGTCTGGGAATCAGTAATATAGTGTATAGGCTACAGAATTTGCTAATTTAAATGACTAGATTTCAGTCTGGGATCTATTACACTATAGTTTTTATAACATTTATCTCTTTTAACTTCATTTTTATTATGTTACATAGAGAAGATACTATGACTTGTGTAGATATTACAAATAATTGAAATACTGACTGTAAAGCAGATGGTAGTATCTGACATACAGAAAGTCTTTGTAAATGTTAATTGCTATTTGGACTACTGGTACTAAATGATAATTATTAAAACAAAAAGGAGGCAGGGCATTCAGCCTTCTAAATTGCATTTTTTCAAGGTTATCATAATTATCCGATGAGTGGAGAATAGAAAAAAAAAAAGGAGTGGCATTCATTTCTAAATGAATGAAAAGACCAGACTATGTTGAATAGCTCTGACAATTAAGAAGAAAGTGCTTCCAACAGCTTGTTTCAGTCTAGAATAATGTCCAACATGCTCTGAAGAATCTCTCTTATCAGTGATTTGAATAAAGCTAGAGGAAGGATGCTTAAGTTATTTGAAGATGATGGTGAGGTACAGGATGAGAATAGTGAACAGTGAAATGTAATGGATCCATAAACTGAGTTAGACAAACTACACACAAATTTTAGTACTTTTATTCAAATAAATTACATATACACTGTGGATGAAACATCATTAAGTATTATAATGGGATTGCAACCTCTGAAAGAAGCTACTTTTGGTTTAGAAATTGTTACTCCTCTATAAGAGTAAGGTAAAACACTAAATAAAATGAGCTTTTCTTGGATTCATCAGATTGAGGTTTGCAAGACAAATCATCACTCTGTTACATTGAGAGAGAGTGAATTCAGAGAGCCATAGGCAAGACCTGCTTGCCTACACAGAAGATGATGAAATCTTAAACATAGTAACAATAAATGATACTAAGGACAAATTGCTGGAGGTCAAGTGTGATTAGTATGAGAATAAAAAACTCTTGATCTTCCCAAACGTTTATGAGTTTTACCTCCAGGAGTCCCACCATGTTCTTATAATATGGAACCAGGAGAGATACCTGCCTGTTTCAAGCAGAGAAAGGGGAAGAGTAACTCTTATGGAATGCTCCAGAAATATTCTTCTGAGCATAGGTCTATGTTTCAGGGGAAAAGTCTTTATCAGAGCTTTATCAAACAAGAGGAAACTATTTCCTCCCACTCCATTCTCTTCTAGTCTTCCTTGTTCACCCAAGGTTTGGGTGGAACATAAAAGCAAACAGACAAAAAAAATTGTAAAAGTTACATTCTAGAGATATAGGACCACTGATAATGTGACATAATCATAAAATTATATAATTTTCCCCCTTACTACACCTGATCTCCACACCAACGCATCTTAGGAATAGTAAAATGTGGGTTATAACCAGAGGAGTTATGGACGAGACATGGACTCTGTCTGACAAGGAGTTCTTAGGGAAACCCAAAGAGAAAAAAACAAGGACTCTTGAAAAATTCAAGATTCATGCAACTGCAACTATAATAAATATTAAACACAGCTCAATTCCTAGAAAGATTAACATAAAACTTCACAATAAGGAACTGTTTGCCTCAGTCCTTTTGAAAAGATATCACAATTCATGCTAAAAAAGCAAGAAATGCTAGAAAAAGATGCTCTGAAAAGGCAAAGCAGGCATTGGAATAAGATTCAGATATGTTGGAATTATGAGAAAAAAAATTTTTAATCACTCTAGTTATTAGGGTAAGAACACCATTGGAAAAAGTAGACAGCACAGAAGAACAGATAGTGTAAGCAGAGAGGTGAACACTGTAAAAAAGAAACAAAATGCAATTAAAAAAATTATAGTGTAACAGAAATATTCCTAATGGAATCATTGTACACTGAATAGAGGTTGAAAAGAAATCAGTGAGCCTTAAGACAGTCCAAATTTTCTAAACCAAACTGAAAAAAAAAAGAGTGGGGATAAAGAAAAGAATGGGGATAAGGAACAGAACACCCAAGAATCCAAGAATGTAGACAATTTTAAATGTAAAACATGTGCATAACTGAAATAATAAAGGAGTAGAAAGAATGAATAATAGAAAAATAAAAGTATCAAAAGAAAAAAGCAAGTATTTTAAAAATTAGTGACATAAGGTAAATGGTACTGTGGTGGTTAAAGGAACTTCTCTGTTAAGGGTGTTTTCTCTCTCTTTTTCTCTATTTTCTATTTTTTCTCTCTGTTTCATACATATTTGTCTGTGCTCATATATGCATGTGCTCACCATCATAAAAAATTAGAAAAATAAACATAATAGTAACAAACTACTGGTGATTACATCATGTGAATAATTGGAATGGCTAACAGTAATTTTTAAAAGATAGAAGAGAAGAAAAAGAGTATTTAGTTATAGAGCACCTCTTGCACATGCAAAGAGGAATAAGAAAGATAAATTTAAATATACATTGCAAACTCGATGGAAACCACTAAATATTTGTTTTTAAAAAAGCATAATTAACTGGCAGGACATGAGATAATATAAAATCATGAGGAATGTCATAGTTACCAATGTCAGATAAAATAAAGTGTGGTCATTGCTACTAATTCTTTGGTGACTAAAAAATGCAGAGAAATAAGATGAACAATTATATACTACTGGAGGAAAGGAGGGGATTACGATATGACCAAACTCATTGGGTAATGCTTCTTTTCCTCTCTCATGCACATAGACTATCATGAAAAAAGAAAAAAAAATCTTAATTTAATTTAAAACAAAATGAGTTAAGGAAAAATATATGACTGTATCAAGTTATGCAGAAAGTACATTTGGCAAAATCAAATACTTATTTCTAATAAACACTTCTTGCAAACTAGGAATGGTGGGGAGCTTTCTCAATATGATAAAAAAAATTTCCAAAACATAAAGAAAAACAAACAAACAAAAAAAAACAGAAAACACTACAGCTAGCATCATACTTAAGAGATTGAACATTTTTCCCCACTAAGATCAGCAATGAAGCGTAGGTTCTTCTTGTTACCATACCTTTCAACATCACTAGCATAATTCAAAAGAAAAGTAAATAAAATCTACACATTGGGAAGGAAGTAAAGAAACTACATTCATAGATACCTGTGCAAAAAAACAAACAAACAAAAACAAACAAACAAACAAAAACAACTCCAAAATTTAAAAAAAAAAAAAAGAAAGGAAAAAAAAACTCCTCAAACAGTAAGAGTAAGAGAAAATCACAAGACATAATTAATATAAATTGTGTGGGGGCCAGCCGTTAGCGTAATGGCTATGTTGCTGGACTCTCATGTAGCCAACTGCGGTTTGAGTCCCAGACTGGTGGCTTAAACTCATGCTGGGCACATGTACGTGTGTGCCCAAGAGCCTGAGAAGAGAATGTATGGAGGAGAAGGGATTGTGATGTGGCCATCCCCCCTTGGGGGTGATTTCTCGCTTTCTGTCTCTGTCTCTGTCTCTGTCTTTCTGGTGAGCACATGCGCCCTATAGCAAAAAATCTCTCAAATAAAAAGTAAATTGTGTGTTCCTATCTAAAATGCTTCGAACCAAGATTTTTTCAGACTTTGAATTCTTTTAGATTTAAAATATTTGCATATACATACTTTTATTATGTTTTACAATTATCTTTCAAATATAGCCTGAAGTTAATTATATACCATATTTTTTCATTACAATATTTATTTTTAGACATCTTATTGTTATTATTAATGCCAGAAGGATCATGGGCTCATCAGGGGTAGACAGAGAGACAGAGTGAAAGTAAGTATTGTTCAATGGGGCATGTTCTTGCCATAATCCTTTTTCCTCTAATTCTCAATCCTGTCAACATTAGGGGCATGGTCACGCATGCTTCAACTGCAAATTTAAAGCCACTGGGATTAGCACTGGGATTCAAGTCACAGTAGGACATGAAGGATCTGGGTCCTTATGCATAGAACTAAAAAACTAAATTTGTAAAAGCCAGTGCTGAGAAGCCCAAACATAGGAATTACTAAAGAAAGATTTTACGTAAACCTATTTTAATATGATTAAGGAAGTAAAGGAAACTATAAACAAAGGACTATAAGGAATCGGGAAAATCATGTATAAACAAACAGAATATAAATGAAGATAAATTATAGAAATGATTAGCAATTTTAGAGCTGAAATGTATAACTGCAGCAAAAAATTACTGTAAGGGTTCAACAGCAGTTTTGAACAGGCAGAAGAATCAGTAAATTGAATTTATATCAGTTGAAACTATTCAATTTGAGAAATAGAATTTTAAAAAAGCAATGAGGGCCAATGAATAGGTCCTAAGGGACATCTGGTACACCATTAAGCCAACCAACATTTGTGTATGGAAGTTCCTGAAAAAGAGAGATAAGAGGCAGAAAGAATATTTAAAGATAAACATAATAACTAACAACTTCCCAAATTTGATAAAGATAGGTATCAAAAACTCCAAGAAGCCTAATGAACTCAAAAGATTGAACTCCAAAAAAAGATAGTCACTAGATTTCCTAATAGAGGTGAAAAAATCCTGAGTTAAATACTAGTAAATAAACTTCAGCAGTATGTAGAAAGGGTTAAACATTATGATCATTTCACTTGATACAGAAAGGCATTCAGCAAATTCTAACAATTTTTATTATAGAACACTAAGAATAAATGAGAGCTTCTTTAACTTGATAAGAGACATTTATTAAACGAAGAAAAGAAATGAGTTGGCATGTTAATCAGTGATGAAGACCAAAAGATTTCTTCCTAAGTTAAAGAATGAAATAAGAGTCATTTTTATCACTTACATTCAACATTATACTAAAATTGTTAGTCATAGAAATTAAATAAAGAAAAAAGGCATCTAAATTAGAAATAAAAATTAAAACTATTTCTCATCATAGATGATAGGATTTTATTATGTAGTAAATCAGAAAGACTCTCCTGTTATAACTAATAAAAAAATCAGAAATATTTTATGGTACAAAATCAACTTGTGAAAATAAGTTATATTTCTACATGGCTTCAAAAACTTGTCAGAAATGGGACCAGCAGTTGGCATAATGGCTATGTCCCTGGACTCCTATGTAGTCAAACACGGTTCGAGTCCTGGACCTGGTGGCTTAAACTCATGCCAGGTGTGTGTGCATGCATGCCCAAGATACCAAGAGAAGAATGGAGGAGAAGGGATTGTGGCATGGCCATTCCCCCTTGGGGGTGTTTTCTGGCTTTCTGTCTCTCTGTCTCTCTCTGTCTTTCCAGAGGGTGCACTTGCCCTATAGCAAAAAACCTTTACAAAAACATACTTGTAAAAAATAGATTTAAAATATGACTTAATTTTGGTGCAAAAATTGAAATTCATGCCCAGTTTTTTTATAACATGCATTTTTATAAAATTTTGAAGACCTTTCATATTACAACAATGAACTATGAGTAAATGAATTATACAAGCAATTCATATTGAATTTTATCCAAAAGAATAAAATATTAGAGAGTACACTGATGCAAGGAGATAAAAGACTTTAAAAAGTACAAAACATTTTCGATATAAATTAAAGAAATTAATTTCAAAATTGAGTCTTTTTGAAAGAAATTTAACAGAAGGCATAAATAAATAAAAAGACATCCCATACTCATGAATAGGATGGTTCAAAAATGGTAGTGTACACTACTAAAATATTCTGCAGTTTCAGCCATGGCTATAGTAGCATAGGTGATGGTGCACTACTATGCAAGGAAGGAGCACCATGGAGAACTGCAGCTCAAATGCAGAGTCAACTTAAAACATTTCAAGTGTGTGCACAAATGCTTATGATTCTTTCAAGGTGGCAGGATTAAGGGAAATATCACAGTGTGACAGTACCCTGTTAAGAGTGCTTGCTTCTCTCACTTTTTCTGTTTCTTTGTCTCTCTCTATCTCAAGAAATAAAATGAGGAACCAGCAAAAGGCTTAGAAATTATGTTGCTAGACTCCCACATGGTTGATCATGGTTTGAATCATGCACGCAATGGCTTGAAACTCATGGCAATTGTGTGTGCATGCATGCCCAAGATCCCAGGAAGATAATGGAGGAGAAGGGTTTATAGCATGGCCATTCCCTCTGAGGGGTGCTTTTCCACTTTTCCTCTTACTGTCTCTGTCTCTCATTTTCTGGTGAGTGACAAAAATCTCTAAAAAGAAAGAAAATGAATAAAATTTAAAATATTGTAAAAACTGGGACCAGCAGTTAGTATAATAGCTACATTGCTGAACTTCCATGTAGTGAATGCAGTTCGAGTCCTGGACCCAGTGAACCCAGTGACTTAAACTCACACTGGGCATGTGTGCATATGTGCCCAAGATTCCAAGAGGAGAATGGAGGAAAAGACATAGCGGCATGGCCATCCCCTCTGTGGGGGAGATTTCTTGCTTTCTGTCTCTCTCTCTCTCTCTCTCTCTTTCTGGTGAGCACACATAACGTATAGCAACAATGTCTCAAAAAAATTGTAAAAATTAAGTTTTGAGGCTAGCCATAGTGTGCTGTTTAAAGATCTGGACATGACAGACTACAGTTCAAGTCTTGGACCTGGTGGTTTGCTTTCTCACATTTCCTTTCTCTCTGTTTCTCTATGGTCAAATTAAAAATAATAACAATAAAGTAAAATAATCCTAAAAACCCAACAGTTTAATAATATTCTTATTTTTTTTAATTTTTGGAGAGGTTTTTGCTATAGGGAGTGTACACTCACCAGAAAGACAGAGAGAGACAGAGAAACAGAAAGAGAGAAATCAACCCCAGGGGGATGGCCGCGCCACAAGCCCTTCACTTCCATTCTCCTCTTGGGATCTTGGGCATGCATGCATATGTATCTGGCATGAGTTTAAGCCACCGGGTCCAGGACTCGAACTGCAGTCGACTACATGGGAGTCCAGTGACATAGCCATTATGCCAACTGCTGCTCCCAATAATGTTCTTATTAAAATTTTAATGACTTATTTTGCAGAAAAGAAAATCTACACCTCCAGTTCATATGAAATTTCAAGGGACCCTGAACCAACAAATATTCTTGAAAACAAAGAAAAAAGCTGAAGGATTCTCATTTTCCAAATTAGAATGTAATGAAAATCACATTAATTAATGCAGTGTATTATTGGGGCCAGTAGGTGGCATAGTGGTTAGAGCACTGGACTCTCACATGGCTGACCATGGCTTGTGTCCACACACACAGCGACTTGAAAATTACATTGGGTATGCTGACAGGTTGTTAAGGTACTGGACTCGCACATGGTCTACCACGGTTCGAGTCCCAGACCTGGTGACTTGATTTCTCACTTTCCCTTTCTTTTTCTCTGGTCAAATTAAAATAATAATAAGAAATAAAATTAAATAAATAAATCTTTAAGATAAACAAACAAACAAAAAAATACATCAGGTTCATGTGCATGTGCGGCCAATATCCCAGAAATAGAATTGAGGAGAAGGGATTACAATGTGGCTATTCCCCCAGGGGGCATGATTTCTCATTTTACCTCTCATGCCTCTCTCTAATGAGTGCACATGCCCTAAGGAAAAGACCTTAAAACAAACAAACAAAAAAAGAATGTATTATTAGCATTAGATGAGATATTTGCTGCATGTTGTAGAATTGAGAGTTCAGAAGTATACTTGTGGTCTATTGATTTTCTTTTATTTTTTTTCCTTGGAGAGGTTTTCGCTATAGGGTGCGTCCACTCGCCAGACAGACAGAGAGAGACATAGAGACAGCAAGCGAGAAATCACCCCCCCCGGAAGGGATGGTTATGCCACAATCCCTTCTCCATTCTCCTCCTGGGATCTTGGGCACGCACGCACACATGCCCAGCATGAGTTCTAAGCCACTGGGTCCAGGACGCGAACCGTGGTTGACTACGTGGGAGTCTGGCGACATAACCATTACGCTAACTACTGGTTTCCTGGTCTATTCATTTTCAACAAGGGTACCCTCATTTCATGAGGGAAGAATAGTCTCTTTAATACATGGTGTTGGGTCTATGTCACATCATATACAGAAAGTTATATAAACTGGATTAAAAATCTAAAATGAGAAAAATAACAAATATTTTAGAAGAAAACAAATCTTCATGATCTTGAATTTGGCAATTATCCTTATATAAGGCCTAAAAGCATGAAATGAAAAAGGAAAAATAATAGAAAACAGGACTTTGTCCATCAATGGATGTTAAGGAAGTGCAAGTTACTACCAATGACAGAAAATATTTTCAAATTATGTGTCTTCAAAGAGTACTGTTTAGGATATGCAAATAACCCTGAAAACTTAACAACACAAAAAACAAATGACCCAATTAAAAATGAGGAAAAATACTTGAATCAATATTTTGCTGTAAAATATAAGCAATAAACATACAGGAGAATGCGCAAGATCACTAATCATTTCAGAAATGGAAATCAAAATTGTTTGGAATATATATTTAGGGCATCTCAGGACAGCATGCCATTGTAACAAAAACGATCTACTGTATTATGAATATATCACAGAACGTCACTGAAGTAAATTAGGAAAATAATACTAACATGAGTAACTTTGAAAATAAGTAATCCGTAGAACTAAAGATAAAAGAAACTATATCAGCACTGTACTGTTGATACTTATTTCATATGGAGAAATATTTGCATAATTAAAATACAAAGCATAACACAAAAGAGAGTATTTAATTGAACTAAAGTATATTGTTTCCTTGTTTATGTAAAATGTTAAAATGTCTTAATATTATATTAAGCTATATTAATCAAGCATTCTTATCCAGTGAATCCACTATATAGTAAACTGGTAAAATGATCAGAAAATAAGTAACTACCAAACTAATAGTGAAGAAAATGCAATAACAAAATAGTGTTAAACAAAAAGATGACAATTAAACAGATTAAAATTAACAGAGAAAAATAGTAAGATAATAGATCAAAAAATAATATATCAGTAAGCATATTAAATATAGACACACTAAATGCTCTAATTACATAGTTATCAAATTGAATAAAATAAACAAGAAAGTAAGCAAAATAACTATAAAAATAAACTATTAGATAAATAGCATAAATATAATAAATAAATGTTAAACATAGAAATTGAAAAACCGTCTCATGTAAAAACTATAGAGTTAATAATATCAGAGAAAGTAAAGTTTAAGACAAGAAAATATTAATTTTAAAGAATAATCTTTCATAATAATAAAAGGGTAAGATGAAAAATTCAAAAATTTTTGAATTCAAAATGAATTGAAATGAGAAAAATCTAAAATAAGTAAAGCAAAAAAAATGAGGACAGTGCAAAAATACAAAGACTAATCCATAGTCAAAATAAAGATAAGCAGTCAAAACTATTTGTAACACAATATTTTAGCAATAAATATAATTAATATTGGAAAATGTTTATTCTTTTTCAGTATGCATGGAAAATTTAACCAAATTGATTGGAATACTAGTTAAATCATACTTTTCAAAGGCATCAAATTATACAGAATACATCCTCTGGCTAAATTTGAACTAAAAAATAAATAACAAAAACCCAACTAGAATTTTCCATGCCCTTAGCTTTGAGAATCATTTGAAGATCTCTAAATACCTGATCCATTAACCAAAAAAAAAAAAAAAAAGGAAATTAAAACCTTTATCTTATCTCATTTATTTATTTATTTATTTATGTAATATAGGGTTTTGCCATGTTCAGATTCTTCTGTTCAGCTTCTGATCCAGGACTACAGGTGAGCACCAACATCCTCAGCGCTTTTTATAGATGGTGTTGCCAAAGCCAGTCTTCAGCTCAAGGTCGTTCTGCCTCAGCCTCTCAAGTCACTGGGATTGCAAGTGCATACCAGTACACCTGATTACAATATACTTTGATATGAGTAATAGCAAAAATGTGTAAGCATCAGGTGGAGGCATTCTTACAGGAAAATTTATAGCTGTTAATTTATACTAAAAAAAAAAAAAAAAAACCTGAAAACCAATGTTCTATTCTAAGAAATTAGTGAAAAGACCATAATTAAACCGAAGTTGGGGACCAGCAGGTGGCATGGTGGTTAAGGCACTGGACACTCCCACATGGCCAACCAGAGTTCGAGTCCTGAATCTGGTGGCCTGCTTTCTCACTTCCTCTCTCTCTCACTCTCACCCTCTGTCTCTCTCTGATCAAACTAAAAAATAAATGAATGAATAAATAAAATAAATAATTATTTAAATAAATAAATAAATAAACCCAAGTAAAGTAAAATAATGGAAAAGATAAAGATAAAGGCAGAAACTAATTAAACGACAAAGGCATGTGTATAAAATATAGACTGTCAAAAAAAGTTTCTTTTAAATAATAAACAAACCCTTAGCAATCAATCAAAAAAGAAGAACAAAAGAGCACATTTCTATTATCAGGAAAATTAAATATGATAGCATTACATATTCTACAGAAAATAAAAAGATACTGAGGATTTTGTCAGAATCTTACACTTACTAAAAAACAAAACAAAAAAGCTCCAGATGAGATAGCTTCTAAATATTTAACTCATTTTGATCTTTTTCATACAGTTAAAAACAAAAATTAATCTTAGATGAAATAGTTCAGAAACTAAGACAAGAAGGGAAATTCTCCACTTATTTTTTAAAGACAGTGTAATCATGATCTCAGAGCATAAAGCAATTATAGGAAACTAAAAGTAGAAATTGGTCTTTCTCATAAACAACCTCATGTAAAATAATAATAATTCTAACTAAGAGATACTTGAAATAGTAACACTCACGGGCCAGGAGTCAAAAGTTGGTTCAACATTTGAAAACAGATCATTGTAATTAACTCTACATTAACTATGAGAGTCTTCAAAAGTTAATGGAAAAGTGGCCTGCCATGGGGTGCATGGGCTTGCAGTGTTCTGTGATGATAAGGCCCACATAGGAACGTCCCATATTCAAGGAGGACAATCATTTGTGCAGATGAAGCATGCACACACATACCTGTAATCCTGGATTCCTGAGCCTGGGTGTTGATAATGGCATGAGGACTCTGTCTCTCACAGAGAGATAAACTTTAAAAACAGTTCCTAGAAAACGCATATTATGAAAAGCTATGAATGAATATCAATTATTTACCTCAAAATAAACTCATACTTTAATTACATATTTTCATAAATTTTTAAAAAATTTCTTTTTCATAAATTTTTTGAAATCCCATTATAATGAAAACAAATTATATATAATTTCAAATTACGTAGCAAAGGTAACTTCATAAACTTAAACTCCTATGTGTCTTAAAAACAAACCTTTTATGGGGGCCAGCAGATGGCATAGTGATTAGGTGCCTGGACTCACACATGGCTGACCACAGTTTGATTCCCAGTCCTGGTGGCTTGAAAATCACACTGGGCATGTGTGTGAGTGTGCCCAAGATCCCAGGACGAGAATGGAAGAGAAGGGATTGATGCTGGCCATTCCTTTAGGAGGTGATTTCTTATTTTCCCTTTCATTTTCCCTCTCTCTCTCTCTTTCACTGGTGAGCACACATACCTTGAGGCAAAAACCTCTAAAATAATAAATTAAATTAAATAAACTTCTTACCAAAATAGGAATAAAAGGTTCATTTTAAAATTGTTATTTGAGGGACCAGCAGTTAGAGTAATGGCTATGCCACTAAATTCGCATGTAATCGACTGCGGTTTGAGTCCCGGACCCAGTGGCTTAAACTCACGCTGGGCGCATGTGCATACATGCCCAAGATCCTGAGAGGAGAATGGAGGAGAAGGGATTGCAGCATGGCCATCCCCCCTGTGGGGTGACTTCTTGCTTTCTGTCTCTCTGTCTCTCTCTGTGTTTCTGGCAAGCGCATGCGTCATATAGCAAAAACCTCTCAAAAAATTTATTATTTGATAATATATTTCTACAAAGAAACAAATACATAGCCAACTTCAAAATTAATGATAGGCCGATGAGAAATAAAATAATATATAGACTCATACTATTACAACTTTTATTAAACAGAGTACAGACTACCTTAATTGATGAACTAAGACAAGAAAAATAAAGTTTATCAACATCAGAAAGAAAACAATCAAAACATTATTAATCTGGAATTTTAAATATTCAGGATTCCAAGGTTGTGAATCTTTTTTAAATACAGGGATCAACCATACATCTTTTAATCAAAACATTTTATGTTAGAGTTCTTATACCCCCTAATAATTGTCAAAGAATCCATTACTTAGAAGGAGAGCTTTGTATGAGTGAAGACAAGATTAGTAAGAAATCCTGAAGGTAGCACTGCCTTATGTTTTTTTCCAGACAAAAAATATATAAGAAGTCTCTGCTTTTGCTCATTTATATATGTGGATTATCTAGATGTCTGAAAATATTAGACTGTCAGAAAGGTCATAATGCATTTTTGTATAGAAAAAAAATACACCATGACTTTTCCAACAACCTAGTAATAAAATACTCAAGAATTAAGATTTAACACTAAACAAATCAAGCCAGATTATGAAAGAAACATTGTATGTCCCTACTTAATATAGAACAAAATAGCTGCACTTTAGGGCAGAAACTGAAAGATTGGAAGGCATAAAAACAGGAAAAGCAACTATGGATATTGGGACAGTATGGGAGGAAAGGGGGAAAATGGAGGTTGGTGGGGAGGAAGAGAATCGAGGAGAAATCAAAGAACAAAAATGGAAAACTATCTGTTAATGACAATGTGTATGGTAATTTCTTTGGACTAATATACAGGGTGTTCATGCTGGGAAAATTCATTTTTAATGTTGTAAAGATATAGTGATTGGAAATAATAGGGGAAAAAATGGAAAATGAGCAGTTTGAGCCAGGCAGTGGCACAATGGCAATTATTCTGGACCCACATGGGGAAGATCCCTGGTTCTTGTCCCTGAGTGCTCCAGGTACATGTCTGTGCTGGTGATCTGGGCTAGTTGAGGCTCAGGGTGGGTTGTGGTATTAGCATCGTGTTGGTGTACGTCTCTTTTTCTCTCTCTTGTGGCAGAAATGGACACATTAAGTTGTAAAATTATCAATCTGCTATAAAGTTTGTTCTCATTTTATTTCTACTTTCATATTTGCTCATATTTTCATTGATCTTTGTCTTGGTTTGTATCTTAGTTTCAAATTTTACATGCTATGAAAAAGGAGGAAGTAAAAATCTCATGTGTACTTTCTTTGAATCAACTCACGTAATAAAGTAATAACAACGCATTAGAAATAAGTGAATGTTTTATGTTTTGTTAGGTATTTATTTGCATATGTAGGAAAAATATTTTTTCACTTTTCCTAAAAGATCATTACATTTTCGGGAACCAGCAGTTAGCGTAATGGCTATGTCGCTGGATTCCCACTTAGTCGACCGCGGTTCGTGTCCCGCACCCGGTGGCTTAAAACTCACGCCAGGCGCGTGTGCGTGCATGCCCAAGATCCTGAGAGGAGAATGGAGGAGAAGGGATTGAGGCGTGACCATCCCCCCTGGGAGGTGATTTCTCGCTTTCTGTCTCTATGTCTCTCTATGTCTGTCTGGCAAGCGCACGCGCCCTACAGTGAAAATCTCTCCAAAAAAAAAAAAAGATCATTACATTTTCTAACTTCATATTAGAAAATTAAGTTTTACTTGGCATCAAATTTCTAACACTGTCTCATTATCCAAACTCTTATCTGCTCATTTATTTATTGCTGGCATGAACTAATTAAATTTAGAATAATTAATGAGACTACAGTTCATTTTACTGTAAATAATACAACATCAACAATTATTAAGTCACCTTTTTAAGACTTAGAGCTAATGTGATCTAAACTTCCTTTTTTTCTTTTCTGTTAATTTTTATTGAGTCCTGTCCTGTTTTAGTAATTGGTATTGATTATTTATGGGTACATGCATTAAATGAAAAAATCTTAGTAAGATATGCATGCAATTTAAAAGTTTACTTTTTATGTTTAATAGCTTGTTATGTAAATATATATATATATGTAAAATTCAGTGTAAGTACTAGCAATTATAATGACAACTTTATTAAGAAAGAAAATATAATGCTTAAGGCCTGATGGTTGCTGGAGATATACAGAGAGAGAAAGCAGGAAAGTTAGAAATCATCCCTCACAGGGAGGGCCACAGTCTCTTCTCCATTCTTTCAGAACTTGGCGCACACATGCATATACACCCAGGGTATTTTGGGGGACTTGAGCTGCTCAGTCAATCATATAAGATCTAGCCATCTTAACTTCTACATCATTGCTGGTCCGTGTGTGTGTGTGTGTGTGCGTGTGTGTCTGTGTGTGGTGAGAACATGGCATTTAATTTCTCAGGAATTTTCAAATGTACAATATATTGCTATTAACTATAGCCACCATGTTGTGCAATAGATCTCTTGTATTTATCCTTCCTAAAAGTGAAGAGAGAGAGAGAGACAGAGAGAGAGAGAGTGAGAGAGAGATAAGTTACAGAGATAAATTTTTAAAGTTATTTTAGGGGACTGTTTCCATGTTCTGATGTTTAAGACAGCCAGATCCCGTAAGGGGTAACAAGTGGTTCAAGTCCTGGACCAGTAGCTTGAAAAACACACTGGGCATGTGTGCATTTATCTCCAAAATCATGAAAGGAAGGAGAAATGGAGATAGGATTGTAGCATGACTGTTCACCATGGGAGGTGCTTTTATTTCCTCTCCATGTCTCTCTCTCTCTGGCAAATGTACACACCCTCCAGTGGGAGAAAAAAAGTTATACTGGGAATATTTGTTGTAGTGATTCCTTCTTTTTTTTCTTTCTCTAATCAAATCAATAAAAATATCTACTTTTAGTACAATTTTTTTTTTTTTTTTTGGAGAGGTGTTTTTGGAGAGGGCGCATGCACTTGCCAGACAAACAGAGAGAGAGACAGAAATCAAGAAATCACCCCCCAGGGGGCATGGCCACTCCCCAATCCTTTCTCCTCCATCCTCCTCTCGGGATCTTGGGCACGCACGTACACGCGCCCAGTGTGAGTTTTAAGCCACTGGGTCCAGGACGCAAACCGCAGTTGACTACATGGGAGTCCAGCAATATAGCCATTACGCTAACTGCTGGTCCCTACTTTTAGTACATTTTAAGACATATTTGAAATTTTGGGACTAAGAAAAAGACCACCATTACTGGATTTAAGTAATAGAACATCTAAGCACATCTTAGAGAAGAGTTAGAGAGTTTCTTGAGTTAGAAAAACTATTGAGAGCCTACTGGAACTGATAATTGTGCAAGAAGAGCAGAAATGAGACAGAGTTCGGTGTTTGGAAACAAAGTCTTGCAGATAAGAGCTCACAGCTATGGTATTTCTTGGAGACAGCTAAGAACAATTTACAAAACCCAAATGGGTGGTAGAGAGGTGACATAACCGTAATACAGAGACCAAGAGGCTAAATTTGTTTTGTGTAGGCCAAAGTTTCAGAAATAGATATGGGAATAGGGTTACCATGTGAAATTCTTGGAACATGGAAAAACAGCACCAAGAGGGAAAAGGAAAGCCAATTCACCCATAGGAAGAGCTTCTTTGTGTACTTTTCAGAACTGAGCTGCCTGGCAAAATAACCAGTTGATACACATAGTGACTGTGAACTTAGAATGAGGCCAGTTGAAATAGAGGTGTGTTTTAAGTATAAAATATGTGTCAAAATTCGAATGCTAGTCAAATACACACACACACACACACACACACACACACACATATACACACATATATGAGAATTCAAGGGGTTCAGCTAGTGGCATGGTGTTTAAGGTCCTGGACTCCCCCATGACTGACCATGGTTTGAGTCCAAAACCTGATAGAATGTTTTCTCGGTTTCCTTCTTTCTCTCTCTCTGGTGAGCTTACACCAGAGTGTGTATAATTATCCTGAAGTATAATTTTTAAAAAAATAAACATAATTAAATAAATCTTAAAGAAATAATTCAAAATAGATCTTTAATAAATTTTTTATTCTTGGGACCAGCAGTTGGCATAATGGCTATGTCACTGGACTCCATATAGTCGACTGTGGTTTGAGTCCCAGACCCAATGGCTTAAACTTATGCCAGGTGCATATGTTTGTGTGCCCAAGATCCTGAGAAGAGAATGGAGGAAAAGGGCTTGTGGCGTGGCCATCCCCCCTGGGGAGTGATTTCTTGCATTCTGTCTCTCTGTCTCTCTCTGTCTTTCTGTTAAGTACATGCACACTATAGCAAAAACCTCCCTAAAAAAATTACATTGCTTACATATTAAATGATACCTTGGATACCTTAAGTATATGGTTTTACTTATTTCTTTTATTGTGGCTACCAGAAAATTTAAATTCCATGTGTAGCTTATATACCTACTGGACAACACAGGCTTAGAGAGTGGATTCTTACTTCCTGAACATTTGTTCGTGCAGAGTCATGCAATTTAAATACGACCCCAATATTTGTTTTCCAATAACAAAACTGTCAAACTCTACAGATGATATATTTTATAAAATGTATAGAAAAGTAAAAAGTTTAAAAAGGCAGAATTAAATAGAGATAGAAATTCTACTACTTTTTCAGATCTTTAACAGATCATTAAATATGGCTTGCTGGAAGCTAAAAAAAATATATTTTTAACTGTTAAATCAACAGTTACACATGGATGGTCCCACCAGGCTTAAAGAAAATGATATAGAGAATCAAATAAAAATGTTTACTTTTAGTACATTTTATGACATACTTAAAATTTTTTGTTCAGTTGAGATATAATGTTATAGTAAGTCTATGTAGTACGTATGCATTAATATTAAATTAGCATAGATACTACATTAATATAAAATATCATATTTGCCTTCATTGAACAAGCCTATTGTGTGTTGAAAATCACCATGATGAGATGGCAAAATCATAAATTTGAGACTGATTTCCACTTGTTGGTTGATATCTCTAATTGTGACTAACAAGGAAAAAATGAGAAGATTTAAAAAAAATTGAGGGCATAAATCCCAACTTATTAAATAGTTAATGTAAATGTTCAATTATCCAAGTTATATAATACTATATCTAAGCACATATATTCTTTAGCCCATACAAATTAGGATCATCGATCTTAAAGCTGACAGGAAAATGAACAATCATTCCCTCCACCCTTTAGTTTAAAGGTGAAGATACAGAAGCCCCAGAATTCTAATGACAGCCAGAGAACACACAATGGGGCTGGGACCAGCCAGCCCCCTTCCTCTGCCTCTTATTCCCTGGTCCTTTACAGCCAACATCGGTTTCTGAGTTGAGAACTATTAAACACCCTTACAGACACAGGGCTGTTTTGTTTGCTTGTTTGCTTGTTTTCCTTTTTCATTGGTATAGTTTTACAACCTCACCAAGAAACGCATTATTTCCAGATTTTTGCTAACCCAGAATCAAATATATTATGTCTGAATAACCTTAATTTCCAAGTTGTGTAGGGTCTGAGTTAATAGGATCATACTGAATGTCACAGGAAGGGAAACAGCTCCCAGTTTAGAAAGCCCATTCTTGGTCTGCTTCATGCCTTTACTTTTTGCTGTGATTAAATGAAACATTATGAATTCCCTAAATAACCTCAATATGTTTTTATGATAAAGTATGCCATTATGTTCAAATATTTATCTTATTCATTGTAACCGTAACGATGTGGGCAACACTTAATATCCTACCACACTCTCCCTGTTGATATTCTGAATAGAGCTGAGCAGATGTTCATATATTACATGCCATTTTTTAAAGTGCATATGCGTAAGCATCAATGTCCCTGAGTATTAAAAGTAATACAGCTGTTTTAAATATCAAAGCTGCAAATTTTCTTTGAAAGTAAATCATTTGGTGATTATGGTTTTTAGTAACTTTGGATAAAATTTTGTCAGCTTAGCTTTGTTATTAAATACACACACATACACACACACACACACACACACACACACACACTAATGGGACCAGCAGTTGGTGAAATGGCTATATCGCTGAGATCCCATGTAGTCGACTGTGGTTCGAGTCCCAGACCAGGTGGGTTAAACTCACACTGGGCATGTGTGTGGGCATGCCCAACATCCGGAGGGCTTTCTGTCTCTAAGTCTCTCTCTGTCTTTCTGGCTAGCACACACACTGTGTAGCAAAAACCTCTCCAAAACACACACACACACACGCTAATATAATTTTAAGATTGACCCAGCCTAGGAGGTGCTGTTTGTAGCATGCTGGACTGTAGTAATGGAAGGGACTTGACCATCTGTTTGTTAGAATTCTGGAACAGTTCTCCTAAAATGTTCCAGGCATGTGTCAACATGCCCAAGATCCTGAGGAACTGGAGGGCTAGGGGAAAGGGAGTGTGGCATGAGGAAACATTTCTGAAGGTGCTTCCCCCCGCATACACTCTCATACTACTTTGTATGCACACATTTCTATCTTGAACAAAAGAACTTTTGAAAATATAAATAATTAAAAAATTATTAAAATACTAAGTTTTATTTATTCATGTATATGTTTATAATCATCTATATATTTAGTATTATTAAAGATATCAAGTGTTAAATTGTTGGTGTATAGTTTTTTTGATCCACTTTTACAAATGGAACATGTTATCACCATTTTCAGATTATGTTTTTATTTGAAACCCAAAATAGGATCAACTTTGCAACACACTTTTAGGATTTTCAAAAGTATCTTTTAATTACATGATAGTTAAATAATTGTTATCTGAACCATTTATTTTATATACACATGCATGCATATATGAATATATATATCAATTTTTTTGGAGAGGTTTTGCAATAGGGCATGTGTGCTCGCCAGAAAGACAGAGAGACCCAGAGAGACAGAAGGCGAGAAATCATCCCCCAGGGGAACGGCCACGCCGCAATCCCTTCTCCTCCCATTCTCCTCTTGGGATCTTGAGCACGCATGCATGCACATGAGCCCGGCATGAGTTTAAGCCACCAGGTTCAGGACTTGAACCACAGTCAACTACATGGAAGTCCAGTAACATAGCCATCACACTAACTCCTTGCCCCAATATATATAAATTTTTTAAAGTTTATTTATTTAGTTCTTTCATGAGAAAGAGAGGGAGGAATAGGAAGAGGGAGGAAGAGAGCAGAACACAGGCACTCGCAATAGGGTCTTTGTGCCATGATCCATACCCAGCCGCAGACAGCCTGGATCACTGGCACCACACTCAGTCTGTACAGGACTTGCTCATGTGGCCTCTGTATCATGGAGTGTTGTATTACTGTTGTACCACTGGGACTATTGTGTTTGTTTGTTTTGTTTTAATTAAACAAATATTATGTGCTTTGGCATTTCTTTGACTTTGCTATTTAGTCCTTGATATAACTAGTTCTATACCTACACTGTATTTCCACAGCATTTAACCATCAGTAGATTCTGACCAAGTTACTGACCTGATGGACAGTAGAGATATTAATGATGTGAGAATGAATGGATCCATGTTCAAAAGTAATATATTTCTGCCATGAATACTTTTCTGGTATTCATAATTTCTCTACTGTTGGGATTCCAGAGAGTATTGTATTCAGAGAACCATCACTGCATCAGAGGGAGTCTTGCGGATACTTCTTATTTATCAGATAGGAGAAAAACGTAGAGATTGAGAGTTTATTTTATAAGACTTTGAGCATGTTGCCCTTGCTTGTGCATCTAGCCTCTGCCTTGATGACACAGTGGAGCCCAGTGTCATTATGCATTGGGATCTACATAGGACTGGGGGGAAATAATCAGATAATTCCTGTGAATCTGCCTGAAAAGGAACAATATGAATCATCTAGAGCTGCGTTGCCCATTGTGGCATCACTAGTCACATGTGGCTATGGAGCAACTGAAGTGTGGCAGGTTCAAATTGGGTATACAGTGAGTGTAAATTATACACCAAATATAGAAGAGTTCATAGAAAAGTAAAATATTTCATTAATAGCTTAAATTATATTCATGCTGATATTGAAAGAAATAACTCTATAGTAATAATAATTTATGCAGTTAATTACTAAGCACAAACTTGAGTGACCTGACCCAGAAAAAGATAAGTGTTTTTCTCAGGGTGTGGTTCCTTTTATTTAGTTCTGAGAACAGGATTGCGGTCAATCAGCATAAGGAGACCTTTACATTGGCCCCGCCCAAAAAACTGGGATATCTGGGAAGGGGAGGCTTATAGGTTATAGGTGAGTTGGAAGTTCTTAGACTGGTAATTGGTTAAAGAAAATTATGTCCCTGTTTCTGAGAAGAATCAGCAAAAGAATGTGCTTTACTGTAAGAAATAAGAAGGCTTCCAATACATCATAAAACATTGGCTTAGGAGAGGATGTAGCATCCCACTATCAATGGTCTGTTCATGTTAGTAGGCCTCGGTTAATGTTTGTAAGCCTGACTCTCCCAGGCCCCCTGGAAACAAATGCGGAATAGGAAAAAAGCATTAATAGTTGAAATTCTGTCCTCACTAAAATGACAATTCTTTTCTGTATTAGGTAAAATACACTATTAACATTCATTTTGTCTGCTTTGGCTTGCCTATTCTTAATTTGACTAGTAGAAAATTTTAAATTAAAAATGTGGATTGCATCACATTTTTGCTGAACAACATTGCTTTGAAGTACTTTGAGTGGGCATGTGTACAATGATATCTAAGCTTTGTAGTGAATGGTAGATTAAAATTTATTCTAATCCATGATAATTCACACATGCCTCTCCAACACCTCTTCCAGTTCAAAAGTTACCAGGAAGCAGTAAGCAGTTTTATTGCACGAATGCTTGGTTTGTATTGGCTATTGCAGAGTCTGAATATGTGATGGTTCCAAGGATTTTTTGTTTTAATTTAGCAAAAAAATTCATCTATTGCACACAGCTACTTATAGCAATTCAATTATGAAATGTCTGAGGAAAACTTAGAAAGCAAAATGAAAGAAAACAAATTTTTCAGAAACTAAAGTTTAATCACTAAAAATATTTTTATAGTTAGAAAATAATTCTAGAAAAAGAAAAAAATAGTAATGAGGCATGAGAAGGCTGGCAAATGGAAGCAAGTAAGAGAGTTGGAGCATCTGCTATGTGGCTAGATTGAAAAACCCAATTAGGGCAGAAAATTCCCACCCAAGGTAATATAGGCAGAATTTAGTGGGGAATGTTTAGCAAATTAAACCTTATTTGACAGTCAATGAGATTAATTAGTGGACCCAGCCACGTTTGATAAAGCCAATGAGATGAGAACAATCAGTGGGTCCAACCAATGATCAACCAACATGACCTGGGTTAAAAAATTAAAAACTTTGCAGAATGTAACTGCTGGGACCATTTAACCCACTCTTTATTTGTTTGCTCAGGGCAGCTTCTACCTCTCAGGAGTGTACTTTTACTTTTACTTAATAACTACCTTTTTCTTTGACTCTTGACTTGTTTTATTCAATTCTTTGCCCAAAACATCAAGCACCTGAATATCATCTCAGAAGACATCCTGCAGCAGTAAGTGTACTTGTAGACATAATTTAATCATAATACTGAATTAGTTTAGGTTATAAATTAATCTATATTGGCCTGGGAAGGCCTCTATACTCATAAACTTAAGTTCTTGTAAAAAAATTTCAAACTCACTAGGGAATCTACTTTTTTTCCTCAAGAGAAAAAGCAAAATTTATCAAACAAAGATTTCCAGGATTCTGAAGCCAGATGTGCTTCAACCTACCCACCAGAAAAGAGGAGACTCTTTTACAGAGTAACTGATTAAGGTATTTTGAGAGATTGAATGCATGGCACAAAAGGCATGAGTGATCTGCTTCTTTAACAAACTGGTGTATCGCAACCAATCATAGCAACCATATTTGATTCAGTCTCAGATGGCCTACCCTTCAAACTGTGCTCATACAGGCAAACGGTGTGCTTTAACCAATTCAGTTGCTTCTGTAACTCATTTCTCTTACTTCCATGTTTTGTTTGTTTGCATTTTTTTAATGGCTTTCCTTTTTTCTGACCATAAAAGTTATTGAACTGTTCGTAATCTCGAAGTTCCTCGGAAGTCATTCTGGGGACAGCCCTATTTGCAAATCATTTTTGCTCAGTTCAAGTCTGCTAAGTTAGATTTACCTAAAGTTTTTCTCCCCTTTTCTTTTCTTTTCTTTTCTTTTCTTTTCTTTTCTTTTCTTTTCTTTTCTTTTCTTTTCTTTTCTTTTCTTTTCTTTTCTTTTCTTTTCTTTTCTTTTCTTTTCTTTTCTTTTCTTTTCTTTTCTTTTCTTTTCTTTTCTTTTCTTTTCTTTTCTTTTCT
>NW_006159800.1:585025-587685 GCF_000334495.1 Tupaia belangeri chinensis
CTCTTCTCTTCTCTTCTCTTCTCTTCTCTTCTCTTCTCTTCTCTTCTCTTCTCTTCTCTTCTCTTCTCTTCTCTTCTCTTCTCTTCTCTTCTCTTCTCTTCTCTTCTCTTCTCTTCTCTTCTCTTCTCTTCTCTTCTCTTCTCTTCTCTTCTCTTCTCTTCTCTTCTCTTCTCTTCTCTTCTCTTCTCTTCTCTTCTCTTCTCTTCTCTTCTCTTCTCTTCTCTTCTCTTCTCTTCTCTTCTCTTCTCTTCTCTTCTCTTCTCTTCTCTTCTCTTCTCTTCTCTTCTCTTCTCTTCTCTTCTCTTCCTTTCCTTTCCCCTTTCCTTTCCCCTTTCCTTTCCCCTTTCCTTTCCTTTCCTTTCCTTTCCTTTTTCCTTCCTTTCCTTTCCTTTTTTCTTTCCTTTCCTTTCCTTCATTTTTAGAGAGACATTTTTGCAATAGGGTACATGTGCTCACCAGAGAAACAGTGACAGAAGGCAAGAATTCACCCCTCCCTCCCACTGGGGGAATGGACACTCCACAATGCTTTCTACTCCTCTTGGGATTTTGGGCACAAACATGGTCCTGGAAGTGTGAATTCTAACCTGTTGGGTTTGGGACTTGAAATGTGGTCAGCCATGTGGCAGTCCAGTGACATAACTATTACATATCTGCTGGACCCAAGTTTTTCTTTTAAAATAAAATATTCCTACTAAAAATACAGTCTTCTGCTATGATTGTATAGAAATCAGGGTCATTTTCCAATAAGTCATGTGTGAGCTAGGATGTTTTCTCAGACTTTATTTTCCACAGTACTGTGTTTGGTTTTAATATGAAAAATGGAGAATTGCTCCTTTTCCCTCTTTGTTTTTATTACTGGGAAACTGCTAGCCATTTTTATGGTCCATCTTAAGCATTCTCTGGAAAAGTGAGCTTTGACTCTTTGTGACTCTAACCTCATGTTGATTTAAATAATTAATTTTTTTCTAATTTATTATTCCAAATCCTCAAGTTAAAAAGTGAACTGAAGGGCCAGCAAATGCTGGGGTGGTTGAAGTGGATGGATTCCACATGGCCACCAGTGCAGATTGAGTCCTGACCTCACAGCTTTAAAAACACTCTTAGTGAATGTGCATGCATGCTCAAAATACCAAGAGGTGGAGGGAGGACAAGGGATTGTGGCATGGCTATTAGCCCTGGGAGATGCTTTGTCCCCTTCTTTCTCTTTCTCTGTGTCTTTCTCCAGTAATCACAAATGCC
Source organism: Tupaia belangeri chinensis (assembly GCF_000334495.1). NCBI lineage: Eukaryota > Metazoa > Chordata > Mammalia > Scandentia > Tupaiidae > Tupaia > Tupaia belangeri. Next base: position 586,265 of record NW_006159800.1, read on the forward strand.
CTACAGCAAATTTAACAGAAAAAAATAAAAATTAAAAATTAAAAAAAAAAACTGAAAAGAAAAGAAAGTCTTAAAATATGGCACTATTTCAAAAATACTTTCTGAGCAACTCTGTCTTACAATGGTTCTTTCATGCTTAGCTTAGACACAACCAGCTTGATTCAGGCAACCCATTCAGCCTCTGCCATGAGATCAGGCATCATCATGTAAGACATACAGGGAGATGGTGGTTGTGTCTGGACAGTGGAAGGATATGGCACGAGAGCCTTGTATGTGTTCAGGAGCATAGGGAATAGCCCACCTAATCATTAAGACTATGAATTTGAAAATATAAATGAAGACATTGGTTTTACATTCATATGCAAAAGTTGAGTACCTATCCTTTCTGAGAATATAATCCTGAAAGAAGGATAGATAGGCTGCAATAGTGAGAAATTGAGTAGCCTAAGGCCACCCCACAAATTGTTGTGAGCCTTTCTTTTCTAGTAACTAAAAATAGACTTAATAATACCTACCTCTCAGGATTCTTGTAATTAAATCATGTGTAGTCAATAAACCGTAGTTATTATTATTAAGGTAATACCTAAATCTCGATATATTTTCAGCTGAGAGTTAGCAGAAATAGGAGAGCTTGACATTGTAGAATATAAACTCCATTGCTTTTTCTTTTTTTTCCTTTTGGTGTGGCTAACTCACCATTATTTCTACAGCATTCAGAATTTCCTAGTTCCTACACTGCTAATTTCTAAGAGAAGGAACCAAACAATTGACTGGGATGTTTAATACTCAGAATATAAAGTTGACTATTAAATAGATTTTCTTTCATTTGTCCCCTCACATCACAATGTTTACCATATCAGCTTTAATGGTTATTGTAGTTATTGGAGATTAGAATTTTGTTTTATTTGAGAGTTGGAAAGAAGATGTTTCTTCATGAAATGCAAAGAAGAGTGGCTAAAATGACTTCTTCTGGGAGAAGTCATATAATTTTCAAGCCCTACCCATTGTTCCAAATTGTTCTATGCTGAGTCTCAAAATGTTGGCAGCCTGCTGCTGCTGCTAAGCACATGTTCAACTATGAAAACGCATAGCCAATAAATAGTGGGTTGAAATGATAATGCATTCAATGTATTGAATGATAATGATAATGCATTGGAAACCCAGGGAGAAGTTTTGAAGTCTAAAGGAAATCAAGCCAAGGAGAGTAGTGAGACATATTAGCCAACTGGCTGGGCAGCAACATTCATACCACAAGAAGCCCCCTTATGATTACGTGAAAGATAAATCATGTTGTGTTTTTTTCTGGCAGGAAAAAATCATGAAAATAACTATTAACAGATCAACTCTTAAAAGTACATATCTAAGGTTTTTTTTTTTTTCTTTTCTTTTCTTTTTTTTTTTTTTTTTTTTTTTTTTTAATT